>NC_135316.1:39315096-39621554 GCF_048772815.1 Callospermophilus lateralis
TGGAAATATCTGCTACTGCAGTCCATGTGGGTAGTATGATTTTTCTCAATCATTCACCTTCAGTCTTTGGATTTCTTTTCATGGAGATGAGTCTCTTGAATGCAGCATAATATTGGGTCTTTTTGTTTAATCCAATCTGACAGTCTATGTCTTTTGATTGCTAAGCTTAGGCCATTAACATTCAGTGTTATTATTGAGACATGATTTGTATTGCCAGGGAATTGTGTTTATTTTTGGTATTTAATTTGACTTAGTTTCTCTTTTGATTGGTTTTTCCTTTAGTGTAATCCCTCCCTCTGCTGATTTTCACTGTTGTTTTTTGTTTCCTCCTCATGGAATATTTTGCAGAGGATGTTCTATAGTGTAGGCTTTCTATTTGTAAATTCTTTTAACTTGTGTTTATCATGGAATGTTTTTATTTAATCATCCAAACTAAAGCTTAATTTTGCTGGATACAAGATTATTGGTTGGCACCCATTTTCTTTTAGAGCTTGATATATGGTGTTCCAGGATCTTCTAGCTTTCAGGGTATTGGTTGAAAAATCTGCATATAACCTAATTAGTTTTCTCCTAAATGTAATCTGTTTCTTTTTTCTTGTGCCTTTTAATATTCTCTCCTTATTTTGTATGATAGGCATTTTCATTATAACGTGACTTGTTATAAATCTGTTGTGATTTTGTACATTTGGCATCCTGTAAGCCTCTTGAATTTGGTTTTCCAATACATTCTTCATGTTTGGAAATTTTTCTGAAATTATTTCATGGAATAGATTGTTCATTTCTTTGGTTTGGAACACTATGCCTTCTACCCCAATAACTGTTAAATTTGGTCTTTTATGCTATGCCATATTTGTTGAATGTTCTGCTCATGTTTTTGTTGTTGTTGTTGTTTGTTTGTTTGTTTGTTTACCATTTTCACTGTGTGGTCTACATACTTTAAAAGATTATATGTTTTGTCTTCATTGTCTGAAGTCCTGCTTTTCAAGTGGTCTAAACTGTTGATGATGCTTTCAATTGAACTTTTATTTTGGTTTCCTGTTTCTTTCATTTCAAAAATTTCTGTTTGGTTTATTTTTAAGAATATCTATCTCCCTATTGATATAATATTTTCCTTTCTGTGTTTGTTTATGTAGCTCTTTGTTGAAATTGTTTTGCTGCTTGTATTTGCACTCTTATATCATCTTTTAATTCACAGAACATTTTAATTATGTACATGATAAACTCCTTCTCTGTAATTTCTTCTGCTGTGCTGGCCATGGATTCTAATAATGTGGTATCTTGTTTAGTTTGGGGCACTTTCTTCCTTTGTCTTTTAATGTTGTGTGTTTTCCCTTCTAGCACTGTGGATCTGAGGCATTCTTGTTTACCCTGATGGCTTATAGTGCCCCTGTAGGACACCAATACCTCCCCTTTGAGGGGAAGGACAATGTTAACAGTTCCCAATATAAACAATATGCAACTTAAAAACATATAGTTGCTATTAAGATGTTTACAGTTTGTTCAAAATGTAAAGAAATTATGAATTTAATTATAATCTATACTATAATTAGTATGTTTGTAAAAGGGTTTACAGTTTCTGGTGGCTGACAAAAAACTCGGGGTGAGATGTAGGATGATATGCTGAGGAGGTAGGAGGTGAGGATATAGAATTATTATATCTTAAGAACTGTGAAAAAGAAATCTAAAAAAAAAGGTTAGTAGCAGAAGAATAGAGAGGAAATAATTTGGGTAGACAAGTAAGTGGGAAGACAGTAGAGTACATATAACAAACACACATATATATGAAGAAAAATTTAAAAAAATAAAATAGTAAAAATTGGAGGGGAAAAAATATATACAACACAACTGTAATATACCATTCAGACATCCCAGTCCTCAAAATTCTAATTTATGCAAAGTACTTGTTTTCACATATGTTGGGGATGTGAAGGTGGGAGAGTAGAGAGGGAGAAAAAAAAATCTCAAAGGAAGAAACAAGGATTGTTTTGGTTGGAGATCATTATCTTTCCTGCTTCCCTTCTTATCCAATAGGTGGGGTCATCTGTCTTCAGTTGGTATCTCCACATTCAGGATGGTGAAATTAACCAGGGTGGAATGGTTGTTTCTGTGTGGAGGGCGCCTGGAAGTGGGGTGTGCCACCCACCAATCCTAGAAGGGAGACTTCACCAAAAGGATCTCTTTTTTGGCCTACTCATATGATACGAATGCTTGGTCTTATCTCCTTACCTCTCCTGAAGACCTACCAGTTGCTGGCCTCTATGTTAGTTTCTAAACTGTGTCACACTCACCATCTTCTTTACCTTCTTTAAGGAACCTTTCTCTCTGAGGATCTTGTGTGTGGTGCTTTGCGTGCATTGCATACCTGACGCTAAGAGCTGTTTTGTGTTGGGCAGTCACTGTGCCAGGTTAGTGCTGCTGGGGAGAATGGGGAGTTAGAAACTGAGTACCTGGCCAGCTGGAGTTCCAAATTGGGAGTTGTCTCCACTAAAGATTGTGATGAAGGTGATCCAATATGGAGGTGGCTGCTTTCAGCAATGTGGTGTTAGGTTGGGTTGGGTAGGAGGAACCAGGCGATGGTGTTGTACAATGTGTTCAGAAGTGGGCTCTGTGGCATGCAGTGTTTTATCTGTCAGCTCAGAGCCTGTGTGAAGTTCACAGGTGTAAGCAGGCTACCTCTTGTAGGGGAGTATCCATTGCTGCAGAGATGGAGGTGACAGGGGAACCCCACATGGAAGTGGTGGCCAGAGCTCCTGTGTGTGGGTAGCTAACTGCTTGGTGTCATGCATGGGAGTGGCAATGGGATTTCTAATCAGGTGGGTGGCTGAATGTTCTGTATGAGTGCTAATGCCCATGGTCCCTCTTGGGCACCTGGAAGTCTTGCATGGGTGAGTGTTTGGGACTCCTGCTCTGTCACTGAGGCCTAGAGTCCTGAATGGGCACATTGGATGTGATTCCTGCACAGGAGCAGGAATATCTCTCACAGAGAAACAGTATTCTGACTACTTGAGAATGCTGCCTCCCTCTGGCCTGCCATCTTGGATCCCCCCAGTATTATATCATTTTTATCATAACTTTTTTTTAATATTTAGTTTTCAATGGACTAAATATTTAAAAAAAATAATTTTTACTATTTTAACTTTTTAACTTTTTCTTAATTTTTCTTAAAGCCGCAAATCTGAGTTGGCAAACCAATTTTCTACAGGTCAGCTTTTACTTATTATTATGCAGTGCTGAGAATCGAACACAGCACCTCACATATTAGGCAACTGCTCCACCATTAAGCTACAACCCCAATCCCATAACTTTGGAAACCATTTATTTAAAATATCAATTGAAAATATCTCAGAAAAAATTAAAAAGTTATTAATTTGGTGCTAGGAGCGAGGGAGACAAAGAGATACAGTTGTTGACTACTAAAAGTACAAAAAAAAAAAAAACAACAACAACACATAGATCTCATTTGTGCTACTTATTTATACTACTTCCTTACACTAAAAAAAACTATTTTTCTCTTCTATGAGCATCATTATCTAAAATTATACATAAATCAAGTTACATAAAATAGAATGCCAAATGATAATTCCATTCTGGAATATGTATCATTTAATACTATTCATTTTAAACAAACATACTAGCAAAATAAACTATCTAGGTCAATATTTGCCAAGTAGTTAACAATTTTTAACTCAACACAATATCAAATTTAATATAAAAGAAATTTTTTAAATCAATGAAAAATGTAAAATTGCCATATAATCACTAATCAGGCAAAATCTTCCTAGGCTCAGTAATCATAACCAGATGCATAATTCATTGAGATAATTAGGAAACACAATTTTAAAATTGTACAGACTCCGCATTTTAGTATTGAGCATCCATGGTACTCAAATGCTTAACAGAAACAACACTGGGGAGTTGCTGCTGTCCATATTTGTACTAGAGCAAAGAACAGCCACAGGTGGTAAACCAGATGATTACACATAAAGAAAACTGTCTGACATTTTGAAAATGGAAAAATGCATCAATAATTAGAAGCACTGTAGGTGAGGATCTCCATGCCAGACTAACAGTGGGTTTGCTAGTATAAAGGTAATTGCTGCTGGTGGTACACAGCAGCATGATAGATTGAAGAATGCATGGAAGCAAATTGAAGATTGGGAAAGATGCCAATTTTCCAATCTTCCTTCCTTTATGACCTAAGCATAATAAATATTAAGCTGAAGAAAATCATTCACATGTGAATGACTGCAGGGGAGAAGAATGTTACAGAACTTATAAACAAAAAAAAATGTGGAAAGAATCTAATTCCTTTGGTTCATTTTTAAATTCTGAAATACTCCAATAGGAAATAGTCACATATGGTAGATGGGCGGGGGGAGCCGCAAATCTGAGATTGCACACCAATTTTCTACAGGTCAGCTTTAATGTTTCTTTGTTTACATTTAATGACATTGTTACTATTATTCTTACATGGAAATGGTTTTTGATTTTTTTCACCTAATATATATTACTTTTGCCTGAAAATGTTCAATGAGTGGCTAAAGTAGAATTGAAGTCTTGGCACCTCTGCTTCCATTTTTCACCTATCTTTTTTGCTGAGTCACCTTGGATTCCAGGAACAAGGTAAAATCTGATAAAGATCTTGTATAAGTTGAAGCTGCCCACCAGGCAACAGAAACTTTAGGGGAAAAGGCCCCACCTGCCCAATCCTGCAAAATGATGGACAGATCACAACCAATAAATATCACTTGCTTTGGCTGCTATGAAATGCCCCCGCTCTGCAACCCTAGAATCCTTATCCTCACTCCCCTTTATACAAAACCTCAGTCATTTTCAACCCCTGGAAGGCAGGGTTAAGGATTTGGGTCCCCTTTTCTTCCTAGTATGGCTACACATGAAATAAATATTCTTTTGGAATATTCACTGTTATCTTTTCTGTTTGGTCTTTTGTGCAAGTGTCAGGACAAGTTCATTGAGTACCCAGAGTCAGGCCTCCAGCCTAGGACACTGGTAACAAATGTACATTTCTACTGATGATAAAATGAATCACATTATATGTAATTTGTGAATGTCATGAGGAGTCATCTTCATCTTTCAGTGGTGAGCACGACATACCAGATATCGCAAATGTTTATTATTTGATATGTATGTGTTGTTTTCCAAAGTATTTCATAATATCATTTACCTGGGTCACTGTTAAGAGTCTAATTCTGCCAGTTTATCTTGACTATGCATTTTGCAGTCACATTTTTATTCCTTTTCTCTACAAATGCTAATCCAAATCCATCTCTCACTCCATTATTTGCATTCAAGATTGCCTCTTTTTCCTTAGGTACTGGGATTTTTTAAATCTTAATTCCCTAAATAGTGCTATTTTTTATTTGTTTGTTTGTCTTATTCATGGACACTGTTTTCCAAAAGCATTCTGAAAACAAGTCTTTTTGTTTTGTTTTCTTTTCCTTCTGCTATAAAGCATGTGCTTATATAAGTAGGAGGGTAGACTTTCTCTTCCACATCCCTGAGTAAAATGCATCTATCATGGTGATAAAATGTTGAGAAAAGTTCAGAGAATGAATTCTGGGCACTGAAAATCTAAGTCATTAGAGAGGATATTTATAAATGGAAAAAGATGATTGGTATCAGAGATAAAACTGGATACTATTTAAAATAGTAAGGATAAACTTCATTCACTTATAATTACTGCAACAGGAAAAATGGTTCAACTTGAACTGAAGCCAACTTTTATTTGTATAGTGGTGCCTGGATATTTTAAAATGGAAATAACAGTATACAAAGGGATAATAAGCAGGGGGTTAAAGCATAAATGGACTTGGGGGTGCATATCTGAAGGAGAAGAAAATATAACATATCTTTATGACAAGAAGTAGTAAAGCAACTTAGAAAAAAAAAAAAAACACTGAGGAGAATAAAGGGAAGAAAGAAGTCATTTCCCTAAAGGTTTGCCTTTTAAAGATAGGACTCTCAGATCCTTGAGATCAGGATGATGGAAAGTCTACATATTAAATGACAAGAGAAATATATTCCTACTATATGCTTTCTAAAGTAACTGCTTTAAGGTTCACATGCCTATTACCAGATTTTGACTGAAACAAATAGTTATTCTCCTTAATATTCCTCACGTAGTTATCCTTACTATATTGCCTCAAATGTTTAGAAACTCTTCGTGTTACTGGAATCTTGTAGAGAGAGGGTCGAAAGATACCAGAGTGTACAGTTGAAAAGAGTTCCACTTTATTGTGAGACCTGATTTCCATTGGAAGGAAATCCTAAGATTTTGATAATCTTATTAAAAGTAGTTTGAGTGATGTGGGAAAAATTATTCAAGTTTCACAGCTTGAATATTCATAATTCATACTGGAAAAAATGGATTATATTATTTTGAAGGAATCTCCTATCACTTGGAAAATTTATGTTAAATAAGATGATACTTTTTTAAAAAATGTAGAGTATATAGTTATAAAAACCAATTAAATAAACAAATTTACATCAAAAATAGATTATATTTAGCTCTTATAATATTAGTTCACCTGTTAGCATTTAGGAAATATTTTGAAAATCTCAAAGTTCCAAATTTTATAGTAAAAAATAATCAATTACTAAAATAAAAATAAATCAATAACATTATTGTAATTTTATGTTCATCTGTGTTTCATATCATGATTTTATTGTTTCAGTCATATTCTGTACTTAAAAATTATAATTAAAAAGGAATTTATCACTATTTTGATCATTACACATTACTTCTTTTTCTTTCAAGTAAATGGTAGGAATTTGTCACTCCTTTTGAATATAAATATATAATATATACACATGTATGATAATGGATATTCATTTGTTTTAGCCTATTAAATACAATCACTGATTATGTTTTATAAGCTTTAACATCCAGTTATTAACTTGCCATAATTCATTTCTTTGCTCCAGCATTCCTGAAAGGATAATTTGAGGTGAGATTTTTCACAACTTCCTTTTCTGATTCAATATACACTGTACTTATAATCTGGGTAATAAATACACATCTCATATATAATCGACCGGTGGGTTGATTTTTATTGGCCTATGATCTCAACCTATAAAATTGGTAAATATATATCTAGATGAGACATATACATATATAAACACAGACATCCATAAAGAAAATTAAGAATATTATTGTTTTATGACTGAGTGGTAGGTGGTGAAATTCTTTCCTAGGGGGGTATGGATTAATTCTAAAATTGTTATTCATGTGTATTGGAACTTAAAAAGTAAATAAATTGATAACAAATAATTAGATACAGGTTTTCAATGTTTTAATAGGTTTCAGAGAAGTAAGGTAAAGAAAAAAATTAAAATGGACCATGTAATACATAACAAAACCCTGAAAACTTATCATTAACTCATATTTAGCTCAATATAGATAAATATGTATAGATATGGCTTACTAAACACAAATATATCTTCTAGTGTTATCCATTGAGAGGGTCTAGACACATCAACATCCTAATTATAACATGAACAACTGGTACACAGATGTTGGTTTCTAATATCATTTTTTCAGTAGAAGGAAACTAAACTCCTTGGAAAAATGACTAATTCTAAGGTTAAAGCAGCAAAATAAAAGATGATTTTGAAGCATCTCATAGTCTTAGAAAGTAAGAGAATGAAAATAAACAAAAGGAAAACAATATAGAACAATGGGGGTAAATAAGCTATTTGAGAGTTCCAAATGGACAAAACTAGAAAAATCTGAGAAACAAAGAAAAACATGTAGTATTGAATCATAGAAAGTACAAAAAACAAATACCTATTTTTAATAACTGAATTAAATGTGTAGTTGAATATATAAATATGGAAATTATTATATTTTCTGCACTTAAGAATTCCTAAGATTATTTACACATGCTGACCTTCTTCTAGAATACTATCCATTCTGCAAGTGTTAAGTGAGCAAAGAAATTTTCTTCTAAAAGAGTAATAAACTGACAGCCAACAAACCTGATGAACATTACTTTATTCAGGTAATAAAGGTTAACACCACAAGTAATGAGTTTTGTGATTATCATAGCATATGCTTTTTTTAAAGTTTTCTCTTTAATTTGATGTAATAATTACACTTATTTATATGTACACTGTGATATTTTGATATATGTATAAATTCATAATAATCAAACCAGGGTATTTATTAAATCTATTATTTCAAACACTTCTCAATTTCTTGTAATTAGAAAATTCAAAATTCTCTTTTCTAGCTTTGAAATATATAATACAATATTGTTGACTACATTCACCTGTCTGTGTAATAACATATATTTCTTCTACCAATCTAACTGTAACTGAAAAATTACACGCTTCTGCTCATTTGTCTCCATTTTTCCCTGACTCACCTAACTGCCATGGTACTGTCTACTTCTACGAGTTCAACATGTCTAAGGGTTTTGCATGTGCATATGTGTGGTGCTGGGGACTGAACCCAGGACCTTACACTCGCTAGGTAAGTTTCTACCAATATGCTAAACACACAATATTGAGATGAACTCTTTTTTATTCCACACATGGGAGAGATCATGTGGCATTTGATTTGTTTCTCTCCCTGACTTATTTCTTTTTGTATAATTTCTATCAGTTTCATCTATTTTTCTGAAGATTGCAAGTTTTCATTTGTGCATATGTATATGTTTGTGTGTGTGTGTGTGTGAGAGAGAGAGAGCATGTGTGTTCATGTGTGAGTGTATACTACATTTTCTTAATCCATTGGTCTCTTGATAGAAATGAATGTGATCTCCATTTCATAGGTATTGTTAACAGTATAAACATGAGAATGCAGATCTTTTCAACACACTGATCTCATTTTCTTTGCATACAACCCAACCATAGACAGCTAGTCCATAGGGTAGTTTTGTTTTTTATTATTTTTTAACCAGGCATTGAACCCATGGGCATTTAACCAGAGTACCATGTCTACACACCTTTTTGATTTTCTGTTAATTTTGAGACAGCTTCCCTCCAAGTTGCTTAGGACCTCACTAAGTTGGGGAGGCTGGCTTTGAACTTGATATATTCCTGCCTCAACCTCCCCAACCACTGGAAATACAGGCATGTACCACCATACCTGGCATTCTATTTTAAATTTTAAGGGAACAATATACTGTTTTCTAGAATTACTCTAGTAATTTATATTCAGACATTTAAATGTATTTTTTGAGGAATGTCTCCTCATGTCTTTGCCAACTTTAAATTGTGGTATTATTATCATCATTATTATTTGCTATATTGAGTTGTTTGAGTTTATTAAATATTCTGGATATTTATCAGATGCATATTTTGCAAATATTTTTTCCTATTCTGTCAGCTATCTCTTCACTTTGTTTATTATTTCCTTTGCTGTGCAGAGGCTTTTTAGTTTGATGTAATCACATTTGTCTACTTTTGTTTTTGTTGTATATGATTTTGAGGTCTTATATATAAAATCTTGCCCAGATGAATGTTCTGAAACATTTTCCTTGTTTTCTTTTACAAATTTTATAGTTCAGTATAAAATTACTATTTGAGTCTATAATCCATTTCAAGTGTGATTTTTTTTTTGAACTGGTGAGGAATACAGGTCTATTTTTAAATTTTTGCATGTGGATACCCTGTTTTGCCAATACTATTTATTGAAGAGAATGTCTTTTTTATCTGTATGTGTCCTTGATGATTTTGTTGAAAATAAGCTAGCTGTAAGTTAACAAATATATTGCTAGTTGTTTTTTGAATTGGGTTCCATTGGTCTATTTGTCAGTTTTTATGGCTGTCCCATATTGTTTTGGTTACTATTGCTTTATAGTGTAAGTCTAGGTAGTGTGATACTTTGAATTTTATTCTTTTTGGTTATATGACTTTAGCTATTTTGGGACTTTGGGGGTTTCATCCAAATTTTTAAATTATTTTTGTGGAAAATACTGGTATTTTTTGTGTATTAAATTGAATCTGTAACTTTGGGTAGTATGAACATTTTAATAATATTAATTCTTACAATCATAAACACAAATTTTTTTACTTATACGGATTCTCTTCTATTTCTTTCATCAATGTTTTATGGTTTTATTTTACTTTGAATATTTTAATGATGGATAAAGATCTTCTTTAGCTTTCTTTCTTTCTTTCTTTCTTTTTTTTGGTCTATACTGCTGAGGCTTTGTGCATGCTGAGCATGTGCTGTAGCACTGAGTTACATCCTTGCATCCCCAGCCTAATGATGGATAAATATTAACAGAACACAAAACTAGGACAAAGGGGCTGTTGGTCTGGCTCAGCCTTCAAAGAATAGGGAGCTTTCCTGCTTTGACTACTGTTCACCTGAAATCATTCTAAGAGAAAAATTCCTAGGTGAATTCTACCGATGCAGGCTATCATTATTTGCAGCTGCTACCTCTAAAATTTTGTCTTCAAATTGGTGAGAATAATAAATAGGTAATTCTGCACTGTATGTGAGATAGGCTGTCAAGGAGCTGGCCATTCAGGAAGTGCAGAGAATAGAAGACATGAGCATTTTGTGTGATAATTTTTTGAGAAAAGTATGACTTTAACTACTTGACAATATGTAAGGTATTCAAATGACTTGTGATTTTCAAGAGCTTAATTCAATCAGTGAATTAACTCCTAATGGAATTAATTGAATACTAATTGAAGGCAGATGGGGTATGTATTTGTATTTGACAGGTGCTCTCAGCCTCCTGATCATCATGTGAGCTGGTTCCCTTCTAAATACTCTTTCACTATAATATCCTGCCTCATCTCTAGCCCCTAGGAATGGAGGCTGTTGTCTATGGACTGAAAAAACATCAGCCCCAAATAAAATTTTTCTTTTCTACAATTGTTCTGGTCAGGTTTTTTAGTCACAGAAGTGAAAAAGCTAACTAAAACAGAAACTTTCCATTTATTCTAATATTTATCCCGATATTCATATGCAATCTTCTGATACTAAAAGAGAGAGGGAGAGCAGGAGAGAGAAACAGTTTTTCTAGCATGCAATGTTCAAAATAATGAGATTATTGGAGAGAGGAAACATATCTTGTATATTTTTGCTGAGCCTACTAATTCAAGCAAGACTCCACTAGCTGCTGGTTCAGCATGATTCTACTCTTTATTATAAGAAACATATGACATGGTCTTCATTGGTTTATACATGTTTTGCTTGGAAAAAATAAAAATAAAAATAGGCACATCATTCCTTGGAATTATGTTTTTACCTATTCATAAGCACTGGTTCTTAGTAATAATGTAATGCATTTTTAATAATATTAATGATAATAAGCACTCATATAGAGCCTTTTATGTTTCAGACTCATTTAATACAACAGTTTGATAAAGCATGTCTTTTTTAAAAAAACAACAAAAGAAGAAACTTATTGAAAAAAGAGATAAAGCCACTTACTCAGAAACACTTAGCTATGAACTGAGCAAGGAAAAATTCAAATACAATAAGTCTGATTCAATGGTACACAACCTTACCCTTTATAATCTATCACGACATTAAATACATTCTAACTACTCTGCTATCAATTTTTTTTTTGTATTCCTGGCAAGTGAAAAAACTTTTATTACTTCCATGATGTCAGACAAATTAAGACAAGGTATAACCCACAGATACCAAGAATAATAGCACCATACTTTGGGGACAAATCAATGTAAATTTGTTATCAGCTTCAAGTCCAGTGGAACACCAAGATGATAGGATGGCTAGAAAGCCTTGCTGAGTCTACATCAGTTTCAAGAGCCCGAATTGCCATGACTGACATATGTTCGGAAAATTTCAAGCCAAATAATATAAAATTCAGAGTGGATCTGAGAGTATTGTCATATAAGGTCAAGGAGGTAACACAATGGTAAAACGCTTGCCTGTCATTTTTAACCCCCTGGATTAAATTCCCAATATTGAAGAAAAAAAACATTTAAAGCATAGTAAAATATTTTAACATGCAGGAGGGGAGGACAAAAATAACTCTAATGCAGTCAGGATTTTTGTGTTTTATGCCCTTCTCTGGTTCTCCAGTTTATATACCTTCACACTTTCTTTCTTCTTCAGTGACACATTGTTTTCATGGACAGCTTTTCTATTCTTTGCAGTAAGAACATAGAAAAATCCTACTTGAAAGTGGAATTTTAGCTATCAGCTACTGAGAGAATGAAGATGTACAGCTGTCTTTCTGACAAACACAAGATATTCTCTAGTTGTGCTCAAAACAATAAATTACCAACCAGTCTGAAATCTGTGCACCTTATGTCTGGTGAGAAGTGTTCACTGGTCATTGAATGATGAAGAACCCTCATTCCTCTCTCTTCCACATTTCATCTGGAATGGATTAGCAGATGATAAAACTTCAAGCTATCTCCAACTCATAAATTGACCTGAGTCTGTCCAAGAGAGCTTCAACTTTCCACTGACCTTGATTAAACTTTAGACAATTTTCTTACTCACTTTATGTCCCTGACCATCTTTTTGTTTCTTAGAGCATTGACTTTAGAAAACTTGGAATTATGTATTCTTTCTTTGCTTTTTTAGATGTAAATCTTCTTTCAGGTTCTTGCTAGATTTACAAAACAGGACATACCTTTTTGAAGGACATGGGAAGCATTTCTAGGGAAGCAAAATCATCCATGAAGGTACATCTATTTACCAGTCTCTGTGGGAGGATTGAAGCTGAACTTCAATAAAAGTAAATCAGCAAACAGAAGTGGTCTAATCACCTTGATCAACTTTACCTTTACTTTCATTCTTTAGTTTTTTTTAATATTTACTATTGTTGAAGAAAGAATTAAAGACAGGAAGTCAGTATAGATAGGTAATCAGGTCACTTCACAAAAATGGTGGCCAGTTTGGGACCACCCCTAGGAAATTGAAAAGTTAATGCCTCCAGAACCCTTTGATTATCAAGATTACCTGCCTATACTGCCCCTTGAAAAAGGTTGTTAATGAGTTGCTAATTAATGTCCTGTGGCTGCTACTCCATTGGGGTCCTAATCACTTGACCTTGGCCCTTCCAGCCCATTTGTTCTCACCTTTTGGCCATCCTGTCAACATCTCCAGGGCCTAGTCACTCACAAAGAAGGAGAGCGATTAGCGGGGAGAGGACAGGAGGACAAAGAAAATCTAAAATGTATAAAAGGGCAAGACACTGTCACTTCTTGGGATACCAGGATGCCAGCTATGGCCCCCTCTTCCCACATGGGAGAAGTCTGTTACTATTTTTAAATAAAACCTGCTTTCCATTTTTGCCTCAGTTGCTTCTCTAATGTTCAAACTTCAACATTTGAGGAATCAGTACTCCTCACTGATAACCCTCGATATTATTATCACACCTAATACTTAAAAACTTGTCTTTTGTTTCACAGGAATAGAGTTTATTCTCACTTTTGGCAGTTGTTTTGAATAAACTTCTTTGAACTTGTCTGGTACAATTTTATTCCAATAGATTTTGTTAATACATAATGCATAATACAGTTAGAGTCCACAAGTTCTAGATCTGTCGATTCAACCAACTACAGATCAAAAGTTTTCAGAAAAGAAAAGGTAGTTGAATATTGAACATGTACAGACATTTTGTCATTATTATTCCTTAAACAATACGCTATAAATGTTAATTTGTATAATATTTATATAGTATACTATAGTAGTCTCTAGATGATTTAAATTGTAGTTATTTCCTAGTATAAAGAAGAAGTACAGGGGGCTCAATTGTAGATGTTAAAGAATTGAAAGAATCCTTTTGGCAATTTTCTCTGTTTAATAAACTTTTCCTGGAAGTTGATGGTGATTTCTATTCACACTTTATTAGCTACAGGAGGATCAGAAGAAAGTTCTTGATAAAAAAATAATCTATTTATCTAACAACTAGAGTGGAGGAAGTCAAGAAAAAGACTGAAAGGCCTTGGACTAGTCAATTCACCCTTTGCTTTAATGTTCTATTTATATTTTTTTCAAAATTTTATGATATAATTAAAACTGAAATCTGTTTATTTGTAATGTAAAGTCTTGAGACTTTTACGAATATATATGCTCACAGAACTACCACAATTATTATTTTAATAAATATAATTGGCTTAAATAATTAGAATTTTAATAATTGGAATACATACATTGGAATCCCTCCTGTAAGTTTAAATTTATACAGCCAAAGAGAAAGCTGATAAAATAATTCAGATGGTGTTTTAATAGAGGTCTTTTACAAATACTGTTTTGAGTAAATTTAAAAAATAACAAATATATGTTTTGCTCTTCAGACTCAAAATAGAATATTTCTAATATATATATATATATATATATATATATATATATATATGATTAATTCAAGCTTGTACTGATTTTCTACTATATTTCTAATCAACCTTAAGATATTACAAAATGGTATTGGAGCTATAATAATGCCAGTCAACCTTGCTTTTTTTTTTTCTTAAGAGGAATAAAAATGTGAGGTCTTTTTTTATTTTTAATTTTACTCTTATTTTTGGAAGTACAAGTGATTGAACCGAGAGGCATTCAACCTTGAACTGCACACTGAGTCTTTTTCAATTATTTATTAATTTTATTTTGAAGTAAGGTCTTGCTAACTTGCCCAGGCTGGCCCTAAACTCGGGATCCTCCTACCTCAAACTTCTAATTCCCTGGGATTACAGGTGAGCACTATTATGCCTGGATGAAATTGTCAAATGACTAAGGAAATGTTTTGATTTTTTTTCTTGTACCTTCATTTATAAAACTATTCATTTTATGGGCTTTAGGTTTAGTAGTTTTATGAAATTAGTGGGACTGTATGAAAATACCTTTTAGAGAACAGAGGAAAAATACTTGACTATGTCAAAAATAGCCATGCTTTCTTCATTCATTATCAGCATTCTAAGACAATACTTTATTCAATAAATTGTCCTAATACTGAAAATTTTAGACTTGGTGCTATTTTGACAAGGAGTTTTGGGGGCTGGCTACCTTCCTGTGGTTGCTCCTTAATTTATGCCATGTTGGTTTTCCTATTCAGCAAATAAATAGAATGTGGTCTAGATTTTAAGGAAGTCCTCTCTGCATTTGCAGCATTAGGAGACACCCAACAGCATATGTGGTCTGTTTCTTGCTGCTAGGAAAAAAAGATTATGAAATGTTTGCCTTGTATATAAAATTGACAGATTCTACTAGTACAGGTTTTCTATCCTTGTGCAAACTTTAGCCTTGACATTCTCAAAGAATAACACTGAACTTGTGTCAAAAGAGAGCACTGACATAAAAACAACCAAACAAAAAAATACATAATTAAATATGACTAAAATAAAGCAAAAACACAAAACAGTCATGTTTAATTATGTATCAATGTATTCAATATTAAATAAAAACTTGTAATATATTTTACCAAGTATAATTATTATTGTGTTGAAGAATAATTAATCAGATTTCACTTTTCATTCTTTTATTTTTATTCAGAATTAAAACTCTTTCCTGAAAATAAAAATGTTCAGTAATTATTCATTGGTAGCTAACCCCTCTAGTAATTTCAAATTTCATACTCATAGGCAATGCTAAACAAAGTATCTTAGTTATAATAATGAACAAACAGGAATGGGAAAGAATTTGTATTGTCAAAGTAGGTACTCTTTTTAGGTACTCAACTCTTCTATATGTTTGTCACAATTGCAGTTTTGGGGGGTTGTAATCCACAATCTAACAATTGCTGAAATTGGCATTGACAGGCCCAGCTAATTGGCTCCCAAGGAGCTGTTATGTTCTACCTGGTGAAATGTCCGTGAAGTACACAGCTACTTGTCCAAACCATGCACAGAGCTAATTATAAAGCAGCAGGAGATATCACATGGTAATAGGCTATGCACTGTTATTAGTACATAATAATTCCATACCCAAATCATCAATTATAGTACTCTTGCTACCTTGAAGAAAAAGCTATTGTAAGAATGATTACTTGGGGACTCTGAGTAGAAATTGTGCTATTTTTATTGCCTTAAATGACTAATTCTTTTGACTTTCCCTGGGAGATTAGAAACCCTATCTAGTCACCACACACAAAACAAAATGAAATGAAATAAAATAAACAAAACAAATAAAAAAGTTGTTTTATGGACTGCAGAAAGTAAATATAATGATTGAGATGATATTTATTTGGAAAATACAGTGCTATAGCTTAATTTTATCTTTTGCAATTTATTTTGTTCTAGTGCTTGAATTGATCCTCTACTTTATGACTAATTTCAGAAAATATTGAAGTAGTATTATTGTAAGTTTATTTTAATATGTATTTATATAATTACAAGACAAATGCATATATATCAAAGGATGTCATCGTAGTCACCCTTTCCAAAATCTTTCCATGCTGAAGTGATATAACTCAGTGAATTTTTTTAAAAGAAATTATTTTAAAAAATTAAGCTCACTTTGTCCCAGACAGTTATGGTCTGGATATGAGCTGTCCCCTGAAAAACTCATGTAACAATGCACAAATGTTCAGAAGTGAAACACTGAGATTGTGAAAGTTGTAACATAATAAGTGGATTGATGTATTTGATAGATGCATAATATGAATGGATTCTTGGGTGGTTACTATAGGCAGGTGGGACATGGCTTGAGAAAGTAGATTCATGGGGGCATGCTCTTGTAGACTCTATCTTGTCCAAGTTCCTTGTTCCTGTGCATGCTTGCATTCTCCCCTGCCCCCTCCCTGCTTCCCAGCCACCATGTCCTAAGCAATTTTCCTCACGCTTGCCTTTCTGTCATGGTTCCACTTCACCTCAGACCCAGAGTAATAGAATAGACTGACAATGGATGGAAATTCTGCAACTGAGCCAAAATAATCTTTTAATTCTTTAAGTTGTTCTTTTCAGATATTTTGGTCACGGGGATGAAAAGCTGCCTAATATACAGACTGTCTAAGTAGTTTCTCTAATTACTAAATTGTCTTTTCTGGACAATTTGTTTTATAATCAAGTTCAAAAGTTGTCTAGGATTTGTTTGATCTTGGTTTGGGGTCACTAATTCTGATTTGTTCTTGTCTTTAGATTAAAACATGAGAATTCTTTCTTGTAATTAGATGCCCCTTTAAAGCTTTTCTTCCTTGTTTCTCTTTTAAATGTTTCAATTTAATTCATTTAATTATAATTCAAACTAAAAATTTCAGTGCCTAGCTTTTACTTTAACTACTAACATGGAAGTTTTGTTGTCATTGTTGTTAATTGTACCTATTTCATTAGTATTAGGATCATTTCTTGACTGCTTAAAACTCAGTAGGTAATAGAAATGAAAACAAACGGTGATTCAATATTCATCAGAAAACCTAATTTGTATACTTTGTTTATAATAAATTAAATGGTAATGCCAAAAATTAAATGAAATCAGAATTTTTATTTATATATGTCTGTCCAAAAAATTCAAAATGAATCTGAAATTGAAACAAGTCAATTATTATATGTCACTTTGCCTTATGAATCATTTTGATGTATAAACGTGATTTCTGTTAAGATTCATAGCAACTTTGGTGTATTAACCAATTTATCAGTTTTAACTTAGAATTTGATGGTTCATGTTACTCATTTCCTTGTTTGGTAAAAAAGACACTAATTTTAAAAAAGTTTCTGTAATTGTGGGTTGTATCTTTGTGATCTTCATGCAGTAAACATGTGACAATTTGTGATTATTTTATCATGGATGGTTTTGAAGTACATATTAAATTTGAAACCATACTTTCTCAGATCATAAGACATAATTCACAATTATTCACTACCCTAGTTTAGGCATTAAGAAAATTTACTAGAGAGAAAGATTTACTGTTTAATTTCTATTTCTACACCTTATTTGAAGTTATCCAAACTCTCAGTGTCTCTTCAGCAGTGTCTAAGGATAGATATGTTTTAGGATTGAAAATAAATGTGTTCTGTGTATTTCAATAAATACATACTTCTTGGTCCTTTATACAAACCTTAATTTGATAGAGGACAAATAGGTCCTGCAGAATAGATCTTATATCTCTTTCTTAAAAGCTACATAATTGGTACTTGGTCTTAAAAGTATTAAAATATTAGAGTAAGTAGTAAACATAGTTTATCTAGTAGACCAGTTGATGGTTCTGTCTTTTTCCTATCTCTCTCTCTCTCTCTCTCTCTCTCTCTCTCTCTCATCATCATCTCTCATAATCTATTACTTTGGTAGTATTCAGTATGAATGTAAAATGAATGGCCAAAGCTCTGTGGAAGAGAAAAAAAATTTAAGGAACACGTTTGGTCATCAAAATAAATGTATTAATTTTTAAATTGTGCTTTTTAATATGTTGTGATTTTTAATGTTTGCTCACTTTACTAAATATTTTAATAAGTATAATACTCTGTGGATTTAATATTGCTTATTTTTTAAATTGTTTTGAGGGCTATCTATAAAGATATAACTTTTTCATTATTTGAGAGAAATAGAAATAATTTGTATTTGAGTTACATATTTATATAAATGTGGGTTACTACCTTCTTAAACAACCTTTTTGTATTTATTGAACACAAATTTCAGTTGTGAAACATTCAATGTGCCATTCAGTTGTAAAACAATTAAGATATTTTATTCTTATTAAAACAAAATCACCCTTCCTCAAGCTTGTTAGTAGCTATTTAACTACTTAATGGTGAAATAGGATAGAATATGATTTACACTAAATAGGGTTTTTACAAATTACTTTTACCTTGCAACATTGACTACTGATGATTTATGAGTTAACAAACCAAATATATAATTAAATTATTATTTTAAAATATAAATGCCGGCGCTGGGGATGTGACTCAAGAGGTAGCGTGCTTGCCTAGTATACGTGAGGCACTGGGTTTGATTCTCAGCACCACATAAAAATAAAATAAAAATATTGTGTCCATCTGAAACTAAAAAAATAAATTAAAATAAATAAATATGAAATATAAATGTCAAATAATTTAGAATTTGTTACAAAATGTGTTATTCTATAAGACAGAGATAGTTGATGTTTTTTAATGTATACCTAACAGCATGATTACATCAGTGATTTTGTCTCTTATAAAACAAATTGGGAAAATAAATTAAGCAAACTGAAAATCAATTGGAAAAATTAATATCAATAGTTATATTATAGTCCCCATGCTTCTTTACTAAAATCCCTATACCTTTTTTATTTAACTCAATTGATAGCAAATAACTAGATATATATTGTGCTATTGATGAATACCTCAAATTCCTGCTCTTAATCTCAGTATCTCTCTACCATTTCAGTTATACTCACAAATATTTGCTTCTCCAGATCAAAAAGATAATCCTTCTATTGTTGCAATTTATTTAATATTCTTCAAAATGTATGAATAGTCAGAAATATTCCTTTTTTCTCTTTAGTTTTCCTCATAAAGGCAAAAATACAAAAGAGTTTTACTCTGTTTACACTAAAACATGTCTATGTAATTCTATTTACAGATGTTTTACATTGTTTATTATATATAGATATATAAAATACATATATGTATAAAAATAATTGTGAATAAATGTTCATATATACATGTTTAAAGTGTGTTAAACATCTGTACATGTATATTTGTACACACATAGATATATGTATATTATTACACATTATAGCATATATTATATCATTGCATATAACATATTTTGTAATATTTGTATGAATATATATAACATATACCTTTATATATATTTCATATATATATATATATATATGTATATACATATATATATATATATCAGAAGTTTAGAATCCACTGATTTAATCAGTAGGCAGAAATGTTTAGACTTGCTTCATGGTAATTTTTTGAAATTCGTTGTGAGAAAACTCATTCAGGGATGAATAATATACTTTCAATTTTCCTTAATATTATATTCCATTAATATTTATAATGAAAGAAAATTTTTATTTTTTTAAAATTAATATACATCCATTGATAGAAATAAATCATTGATGGGCATGTTATGTTTAAAAATTATATCTTTTTTAATCTACTTAAGTTGATATATTTATTTTTTATTCTAATTAAAGAAGGTTTAAAATATAAAAGTATACATATGTAAAGACTTTGAACATATATTTAATAAAGTTGATATTATTATAGTGAAAAACAAGATTTTGATTGTCTTCTGTTGTCAGGAGTCATATTCCTTCCTATTCCGTACAACTCACTATTGTATAACAAGAAATAAGAACATATTTTTGTCTTCAGTTGTGTATGACAAAGATCTTTAGACACATGGGGAAAAAAAGAATGTATCTTATGCCTATTTTACTTAACTCTTTAATATGCCAAATTTCAAAGCAATGTTCACTCACATTTAAAAATTCAAGGATCTATTTGCTTTGTAAATAGAGGAAAATATTTAATTGCCTCAACTAAATATGAATGAAACAATGTTTACTTTCCTATTTTAAAAACTGTAGTTTTGACAGATTTCACATTCTGTCAAAATTTTATTAATAATTTTCATTCCTATATGGGTACTGTTTGCTTCAAGAGTTATGGAATAAAATTGTTATTGTCTCATCATATCTAAAGGAGTCTCAATTTTATTCATATAATTTAAATGCCTGTTACAGTTATGGCAATAGTTATTTTATGAAATGAGATTTATTTTGAAGTATATTTTAGCATTCCTGAACTAACTGAAAACAAACTTACACTTTAATAAAATTATTGTAAAGTATAGAAGGTATGTCATTTACTTATAAATTGTGGGGAATTTTATTTTTTCTGCTTCAGTTTCAATAAATTCAATACCATACACTTGAAGGCACAGGAAAATTAAATTTGGAAATTTTCTGCTCCAACAGGAAGAATGAGATATATGTAGATATATGTATATTATTCTTATTCTTGGTTAATTACTTTTTCAAATAAATAAAGGCTCCTAAATGACATTTGTTCATTTCTCAGTAATGCATTGCTGGGAAGACATTTCTATACAATACAGCATCACATTTTACATGATGTTTAGACTAGTATAAGTCATAGCATAAATTATCATTAATAATTATCTTCAAATATTTTATTTTGAGAACATAGAATCTGAGAAACATGAGAATTATATAAATAATATGAGGAAATAATACATAAATTTGCCTTGTAAATTTTATAATTAAAGTTTATTGCATTGAGTATATGCATCACAAAAATATTTTTTACAGGTAAATAAATTTGATACCAAGTTATTTATATGTAGCTTAAGTATTGAAATATATGGTATTGCATTGCTTACTGATATTTTGAAAGCATATCTTGTAAACACCAGCAAAAAATAGAGGAATTAGAAAAAATACAAGACCAAAAATTACCTTCAATTCCTTTCTACTCATACTTTCCCTCTTTACCAAAGGCAACAATTATCTTGACTTCCTTGTTGAATAATATTCTATTATGTAGTTTATAAGCATTCATTTTCTCCAGGAATGATACATATTCTCTTTTCACTTCTTGAATTAACTTGTCCTGTAGTAAACATTATTTGCATTACTACAGGTGAACAGATGTACAATTTCTTTTGAATCTATAACTTTATTAAGAATAAATGAGTGGGTTTTATCAAGGCCCATTAGTATGCATCTGTAACCTCAGCTACTCCAGGAACTATTGCATGAGGATCACAAGTTCAAGACTAGTCTCAGCAATTTAGTGAAAACTTGTCTTGAAATAAAAAATAACAAGATTGAGGATGCAGCTCAGTGGTTGAGAGTGAGAGCCCCTCAATTCAATTCCCAGTAGGGGGTGGGGTGTGAGGGGGGAGGTGGAGGGGGGAGATGGGGGCAGGAGTCAAAGAGAGTATGCCTATATAGAGGCTTCCTAAATTCTCAAATATTATTTATAAGCATTTGGATCTATTTCTATTTTAACACCAATATACTAGCATTCTCATTCATGTATATCTTGCTAAAACTTGATATTATAGATATTATATGTGTTTTTATATTTAATCTATTTTGTTATATGTAGAATGCTATTCTAATTTTATTTTTTTATAGATTACATTTTCCTGATGATCGAGTTTGATAAACTCTTTCCAACTTAGTTGTCCATTTAGATATTACTTTTGCATAGAGAATTGTGCTCACCTTATTTATTTGTAGGTTATACATATGTGATAATTTTATTGCTGGTAAATATTGAAAGTAATTTCTCTATATATTGTTTTTATTCATTTAATGACATCTTAACAGAAAAAAAAATTAATATATGTTTCTTTACTTGTTTTCTAATGTTTATCTTTTTTGTATTTTGCTTAAAATGCTGTTTATCTCAAGATCATGAAGTTTTTAAGCACTGTCTTAAAAGTTATTATTTTTAATAAATATATAGTATTAATTGAATATTTTTTAATATTATAACTTACTGTCTTATTGTTGCCTTGTAAGAGCCTTCAGGTTTTTAGCCTTTACATTAATGTTCATATTCTGATGGGATATATTTTTGTGCATAACCTGAGGAAAGTGATCACATATCTTCACAATTTTGTCATTATCATTTAAGGAGAATATAAGAGTTTTGCCACTGTACTGCATTATCATATATGTGATTGTACCTTTGTTTGGTTTTATCCAATAATGTTTTTAACTTTTTATCAGTTTGCATCACCACTTTATTGTGGGGAGCTAAGATGTGGATTGAGTTGTCTAATGGCCTTGTGGTTATAGGGGACTTGCACTGGGAATCCTCTGTATAAAAGTAGAGGGTTAACATTTCCCAGTTGCTATAGCAATAGCGGCCCTTGGCCACTCTGGGCAAATGCTCGGAATTATCAGTACTAATCTTGAATTGCATATAACTGGTTTCTAGGGATAGAGGATTCTGAACATAGCAAGGTAACCATAATGTCTTCTCAACTCTGAACTTCAAGCTTGCCTGCTTTGCAGAAACTTTTTCCACAAAGAATCTTTTTATGATAAAACCTATATAATATACATGGGGAACCAGCTCTGGGTCACACTTCTCACACAAAGTTCAGTTTCACACCTGATCCGGGCACTTCTCTTAACCTTTGTGTGCTTTTCTTAACCCCCCATCATCCCTTGCCAGTTTCAGATTGCAGCATGATAGCTTTTGATTTATAACTTTGTATAGAGTAGTACAAATTTTTCAATTTTATTATTTTTTTTTCATTTTGAAGTTTTCCTTAGCCATTATTAATTTCTTGAAAGTCTATATGTATTTTAAAAGAACAGTCAAAATTGAAATATTTAAAAGATAAATCTTAATCTAAATATATTAGGGAAAATTGAAAACATTAAAAAATATAAAGTTCACATATTTGATCCTTTTAATATCTTTTTTAATATTTATTTTTTAGTTATACGTGTACACAGTGTCTTTATTTTATATTTATGTGGTGCTGAGGATCGAACCCAGTGCCTCACGCACGCTAGGTGAACGCTGTACCTCTGAGCCACAATACCAGCCCAAATATAGTTTTTAATAATACCATTGTGGCTGTTATTGGAAAATGTCATTTTTATATAAACATATAAATATCTACCTAACAAGCATGTAGAATTAATTTTCTTAATCTGTATTATGGAGAGTCTGCATACAAATATCAAGATGTACAAAGCTTATTCTTTCAGTTATGATGTTTATGTGTTTTATTAATTTCGCTCATTTTCTTACACTGCTTGGGGTCTGTAATTAAATGCTAAATAATAGTGGGCATCCTGCCCAATTTCTGAACTAAAAGGGAATTGTTATTTATTTTGATGAAAATTATGGTGTTTGCTGTAAAATTGTGGTTTATACTCTATTAGATTAGAGGTGCTTCTTTATTCCTTTTGTTTAGAGAATTTTTAAACATGAAATAATAGCATGTTTTATCAAAGTTCATTTAGTATCATGCACATTTTCTTTCACCTTGTTAATGCTGCAAATTATATTAAATTGTTTGACTTTTGGATAGTAATGCAACTTGCATCCCTAAAATCATCCATAAACTGAACATATTATTTTTATATATTTCCTACATTTCGAATACTAATAAGTCTTTATTATTACTAATATCACTGATATTGGCTGGTTATGTTTCTCTGTGAGTTCTTTACAGGTTTTGGCAAAAGAAATGGTTTCTTAAATATATTTGAAATTATATACTTTAATATTTTTTTATTTTTTTTAAAGATTTTTTTTAAAGACAGAGTGAGAGAGGAGAGAGAGAGAGAGAGAGAGAGAGAGAGAGAGAGAGAGAGAAATTTTAATATTTATTTTTTAGTTATCAGTGGACACAACATCTTTGTTTGTACGTGGTGCTGAGAATCGAACCCGGGCCGCACGCATGCCAGGCGAGCGCGCTACCACTTGAGCCACATCCCCAGCCCCTACTTTAATATTTTTTAAAGTTATTGATATGAATTGACATTTTATATTAACCCAAAAGTGAAAATTTGGATTTGTTTTCTATATGAGATTATAGATTCAATTTTATTATTTTTATAGTTTCTGAGATGTTTAAAATGATGCTTTTTATAACAATCTTGATTTTTGGTAATCAGCACCTGCTTTCATTTTTTTCTTCTGATTTGCAAGGGCTTTTTCAGTTTTCATTAAACTTTAAAATATCATGATGTAGATTTTTCAATTGCCCAATTTCTTTGCTAGATTTATATTCATTGAATTTATTGACAGGTGGATTTATAAAAACTGCTGATCTGATCATGGATTTGTCTAATTTACCTTACTTCTCTTAGTTTTTGCTGAGAATTACAAGTGTATTCCATCATTCTCAGTTTATAGTGCTTTTTGAAGCTGTATTTTGATATTTTCTAATTTGCAAAATCATTTGCAATCATGTTCTTTCTTTTTTCTTTTTTTTTTTTTTTTTTTTTTTGGTAGGAGTGATTGAATTCAAAGATACTCAACCACTGAGCCACATCCCCAGCCCTATTTTGTATTTTATTAGAGACAGGGTCTCATTGAGTTGCTTAGCACCTCCCCATTTCTGAAGCTCGTTTTGAACCCATGATACTCCTATCTCAGCTTCCCCAGCTTCTGGGATTATAGGCGTGTGCCACTGTACCTAGCACAACTGTGTTTTTAGGCCATTTTCTCCTATGACTCTAATTTTACATTGCATTCATTATAAATGTACATATTTATAACATATGTAAATACATTTGTATAGCTTACATAGTGTATATATTTAGTATGTGTCTTTTTTTGAAATATTTGCATTATTTTTTTCTCTCCTGTTTCAATCTAGATTGTTTATTCACTACAATTATCATATATTACAGTTCTAATATAAACTTTTTGTCTATGCATCTTAGAATACTTTAAACAGTGTACAGATTCATAAAAGATGTGATATTCTCCAATACAAAGCATATTATTAAACTCCAAAGAGTTTATTTAAAAACCAAAATTGAAATCCAGTAATACTGGTTTCAAGTTTTAACCTTAGGATTGTATCTTACTTTCAATACTGTAACAAATCTGACATTTGTAATAGTTGGATCCTCTTTAAAATGTCCCATTAACATAGTTATTTGTTCTGTCTTCAAATAAGCTTAGTGATGAGACTCTCTTTCACTACTGAGGCAGTCCACACATGAATGAAGATAAGAGGAAAAAGTTTATTGTGTAATTATAGTTAAAACAATGTGTATTTATACCAATTCTTGAAGCTAATAATACTACACTCACAGTATAATATTACTAAAAGTCACCACATATTTCATATTTTTGGGGGGGGATTGGAAAGCATGTAATTTTTAAATTTTATTTATAGTTATTCTTAGCATCACCTTTTGAACACTTTTTAGCTATTTCTAACCCTAGCCCATTGCTCAGCTAAGTATAAGTTTAGGGAAACACATTTAAATATGTCCAGTCTTAAGAAACATGTATTTCCATACACTTTTTCTTAGAAAGAATTTTATGTATGTAATACATTTCAAAAGGCAGGTAATATGAATCTATAGATCAGTAAATATAACACAGAATTTGAAAGGGAGAATCTACTGTTCATTAGAACACATTTAAAAATATTATTCCTATATTATTTCTGTTTATTAATCAATTAGAAATTACTAATTGACTCTACATTATATGATTAAAATTTTAATAGATTATAATTTAAAATCATGTCTAAATTTTGATGCATCATTACTG
Source organism: Callospermophilus lateralis (assembly GCF_048772815.1). Taxonomy (NCBI): domain Eukaryota; kingdom Metazoa; phylum Chordata; class Mammalia; order Rodentia; family Sciuridae; genus Callospermophilus; species Callospermophilus lateralis. The sequence goes on from NC_135316.1 coordinate 39,341,221, forward strand.
CTTTCTATCTTCCAATAGTTACTGAAAACTGTAATGCTATTGCAATCCTACCTATTGTATGATATCTGTACTTGCATTGGAAACCACTCTTTTAATAGCTGCTTTGACATTATATATAGATATGTCATTGTGATTGCATTTTTGCTTCATTATGCTAAATTTCCATTATCATTTAGTGTGGTTCAAGTTGTTAGAAATTACTTTCTATACTTCATTTTCTTGGTTAATTCACTTTCCAAGTTTTTCCTCATTTATTATTCTAAAATTTTTACTAGGTTATTGTTGGTCATCTGAACTGATCACCTAATTTCATGTAATTTCTCCCTTCTTATTCATATTTGTATATTTTTGTCCTTCTTTTGGGAATATTTTTTTAAGATTTGCCTACAAAAAGAGTACTAAAAACATTCTATGAGCTATGATGCTTGCTCTAATAATTTTTTGGATTAAGCTTATTGTTTTTGTTTCATTAAGGAAACTTATTTTGTATCGCCTTTCTGAAAATAAATTCTCCGAGTGTTTTTTCAGTTCCTCATTTCTGTACTTCTAACAAATTACCTGTTTTTGTCTTTGTTTTCTAGCTGCAGTATCAAGTTCTCATATTGGAAGGTTTTTATCAATGCTGGTAATTTTAGTTACCCTTTCATATTTAGTTCCTATTTTTTTCTATATTATAATTGGCACATTATAGTTGTACATAATGATGGGGTTTGCTGTTACACATTCACACAATATAACAATATATTTTGGCTAATATTAATCCCCAATATTTCCTCTTTCCTTGCTCTCCTCCCTCCCTCTGGTACCTTTCTTCTCTCCTGATCTGCCTTCCAATTCCATGAGATCCCTTATTACCTTTTATCCTCTCCTGTTTCCATATATAAGAACAATACTTGACTTTTGAATTTCACTTATTCTTCTTTACATAATATTCTCAGGTTCCAACCATTTTCTGCAAATTATGTAATTTCATTTTTCTTTATGGCTGAATAAAATTCATTCAACCACTGATGGACACTGAATCTGCTTTCATAGTTTGGCTATTGAAAATTGTGCTGCTATAAACAGGGGTATATGTATCACTGTAGTATGATGAATTTAATTCTTTAGGATAAATACTTAGGAGTGGTATAGTTGGGTTCCATTCTAGTTCCTAAAAGTTTTACCGAAAAATGTTTGCATGTATGTTGCTTTCAAAAAGTAAGATTTGTTGAAGGGAGAACCAGTAAAATATAATATGGAAACACAAAAAATAATACATATCACATTTGAACAAACTTATCTTGAAGTTGCCAAATTAAGTTACAGGTGATGATTGTTTTTTCCAAGATGAGGAGGACATAGACAGTAAACAAGTGATTAGGATCTAGGTGTCTTTTAAAAGTTAATCCTTAATTACTTGCTTGTGTGGCTTAAGAAACTGGAAAGAAGAGATGGCCCTTGACAAATAGGAGAGATTTTTCAAAATACCACATTGGTGTGGGTTAGGAATGAGAACTCAAATCAATTTTTGAAATAAATTTTGATGTCAATTAAAAAAAATTCAGCTGAAGTTGTTATGAAACCATTTGGAAACACATAGCTGAAATTTATTCCAGTGTGCAGACAAAGGGATTGGCATTTGAGAGGCATCAACCTCTATATGATATTTATAGCCACAATATATAAAACCTCCTAGTTCTGAAAAATGAGTTCTAAACCATTCATATGTGTGGCCTTCAAAGAAATAAACAGTAGATGTGAAAGGAACAGTCAGGGTGACAGGGAGAAAACATAATGCCAAGCTTATGAAGACAAGTTAAGAAATTGAGGGTGAGTTACAGGGTTCATTCCTACAGAGTGAATTATAGATATGAAAAACAAAAATTGATCATACCATGTTTATCTTCATTTAGCACAAATGATGTTCATATAAGGGCATTGGGAAGTAATAGAGGAATAGCCTGATAAAGTAAATTTGAAATAGAAAAGTAGAAAAGAATTTAAAGGCAGCAGACATGGAACAGCTTTTTCAACATTTGCTCCTAAAGAGGCACAGAAAAATATAATATTTACAGAAGAATATGAATTAAAAAACATCTTTTAAAATTTAAGGTGGCTAACATGTAGCAGTTATACAAGTTAGAATTGGTTCAGGAAAGCATAAGATATAGATAATGTAAAACTGAGAGGTTTCCTGGTATGCAGCTTAGTGAAAAAATACATGTATAGTGTGTGAAAAACCCTGAGTAAGCTACCAGAACTAAATAATAACAATAAAAATAATAACAACAACTGTAAAATAATAATACAATGAAAGTAAAGTAAATTTCAGATGGTATTAATGCTGCCACATGTCTGGTGAGCATTCTTGAAACAGTTTCACAACAATAATAGTAGCAAAGAATATAGAACATTTTGTAAGAAGTGAGTGGAAGGAAGAGGCAGCCTTGTTTCTCTTATTATGACTTCAATTATCTCAGGGAAGTAGGAGAAAACATGGTCATTGGTAAGAATGTGTTAGGAGACTTTGGTAGTATGAAAGAAAAGAGGTAAAATTGATTTATTAGAGTATTGACATGTGAATTAATTTGAGAAATGAAATCTAAATTGTCTATAGGCAGTAAATTCAGGAAATGAATCAAGGGAGAGTCGACTGTGTAAGCATGAGAGTCTCATTAATAAAGTGATTGGAATTAATGAAAAGCATTATCAAAGCTTTGATTTGAAAGCAAAAGGCCAATGATGGTATAGGATTCTAAATGTAATAATATTAAAATGTGATTAAATTGAATTATTCTTATGAGAGTAATTCTATATATCTCTGTCTATATACCAAAATGTAAATTTAAATACTACTTTTATTAATTAATTTTATTAATTATAATACTTTTATGGTTAATTTTAACAGTTTGAAACCAAAGGTGCAAAATATAAGATTTTCTAAATACATTTGTAAATTATGTATCTGGTTATCTTTAGAAAAGAGATTAAAAGTCACAAACTTCATCCTCCATTATGATCTACTACATGTTTCATTGTAAAATTATAAAGATAAAAAAGAATTACAAACTGTCAGCAATGAGAAATGTTGACATGGGCCATGTATATGAATCCTATAAAAAACTCATGTCGATTGAACAGGAAATCCTGAAATATCCAGAAGGATTTCTTCAAACACATCATGAAATTAAAAAAAAAAAATCAAAACAACAATCCGCCTCTAAAAATCAAAATAAAAATACAACTAATGGTACTGCTTAAGATGACTGACTACACATAAAATTATATTGAGTATTTTTAATAATTATTGATGAATGAATAACTTTGGAAGATAATTTCTTAAATCAGGAAATTTATAAAACTTTTTGTTTTACAATGAAGAAAATATAAATAAGCAAATAAAGTATCGCTAATAGAGAGAAACTGTTTTAAAAAGTGATTTTCTTCTCAAGAAAAAAATATCGATTAACTATGGGGTGGGTATGTGATAAGAATATAAGCAAGATCAAGTCTTTATCTTTGAATTAGGAAGTTGAATGACAATATATAATATGATAAGTGAAAATAAAGCAATGTATGCAAACAGTTGAAATAGTAAGAAGGACTGATCCACTCATTTAGTTTCTCACGAATATGAATAAAAAGTACATTTCCAGAAATGAAATGGTATTCAGAGAAAAAGAGGACACAGCCCTTCTGCTATTTTTAATAATTTTCTGGCATTATTAAATTTTAAAAATATATATAGTTATTTTTTTAAAAAGAAAATCCTTAAAAAGTGAGAGAACAGAGAGAGAAAGACACTCTCAAAATATCAGATTGACCATTAAGAGTAGAACAGATAAAGTGAAATAAATTTCAGATATAAATATAGAAAAACACAAACTTAATAAAATAGTATCCATGCCCATACATGAAAGCAAATTTGATGGCACATCAAATTTTTCACAGTTCACACTGTAAAACAGAACAAAATAGAGTGGGTCAAGTAACAAAAAATAGGAAATTTGTCTTCTTGAAATCTTCAAAGACTTATGGATACAATGGGTCCTTATCAGAGGAGATATAAAAATACATGCTTCAATTTGTCATCATTTGAAATTTATTTTTATAAACATGATTTGATGCATTTAGGGAATTATGTACCATCAAGTTTAAATCATGATGAAAGGGATTAGATGTGTTCTACTTCCTCTTTCCAAAGCAATTGCGGAGATTACGATTACTTTCTTGGAAATGATTAAGAAAAGCAGAATGAGTCACAAATGCTGAAGTTGAACAGAGCTGAAATGGTAAATTATTTCAGAGCAGATGTTAAAGGATGTAACCAACAGGTGACAGGAAAGAATGGGAATTAGAGAACTAGAACAGTCTTTTCAGCACCTTTTAGTGTAGTCTAATTTTAACAGGATAAAAGTTTTCAAATCAATAACTATAAGCAAACAGTTGCTTTCCATGGAGACATTTTAACATTATTAATTAATATAATTCTATTAGAAACATTTCTTTTGGCAGGAATTCTACAATAATGATAATCAATAATATCAACAATTAATAATTATTCTCATTGACTCCTGTGTTCTGTAAAACAACATTTAAATAGTTTAAAGATAAATGGTTTTTTTTTAAAAAGAAAATCCTTAAAAAGTGAGAGAACAGAGAGAGAAAGACTTTTCTTGCTAATTTCTTACTGTAATTTATTTATATTATCTATTAAACTGTAGGATGGATATGTATATACAGGATGACAACCACATTATCTGATTTGGTACTCTCTGTGATTTTAGAAATCCAGTGGCAGTTCTTCAAATATATCCCTGCACTTAAATGGTACTACTCTATTGTTTTATGTAGTCTTTTTTCTTTGTCTTTATTTGTAGGGGATATTATTGTCAATAAACAATGAATTATTACAATGATATTTTAATTGATTTTGAATATATGTTTGTGATTAGAACAATGTCACCAACTCACCTACCCAAAAACATACAGTAGAGATTAAACAGGTAGTCACTCAAAAAAAAAATTTAACATCTGGTCACTTATTAAAATAAAGTAAACCAAATTAGTACTGTCACTTCCAAACATATCCATGTCCTACTTCTCAATATGGGTGAATCTGTTAAATAAATTGGCAGTTAGGATATTTTATTGTAGATGAAATTAAGGTTGATAATTAGCTGACCTTGAGATGGAGAAATTATATTGAATTTTCAACTACAGCAATGTTATCACAAAGTTATCTATGAATGGAAGAGGAAGGCAAATGAAGAGGTCAGAGATGTGACATTATAGTGAACATTTTCTTGAGAATTGCTAGCTTTGTAGATAGAGAAATGGGAGCAGGAATTCCAAAATATGGGCAGTTTCAAACCTAGAAGAGGCAATGGAACATACCTAGAGGATTCTCCCTAGGGAGGAAATGGATTCTCTCTAGATGCTTCCAGAGGAAATGAACCCCTGCCTTTCAACACCATGACTTTAGCCCCCTGAGAAACATTTGGAACTGTGACTCCGAGAACTGGGTAATAAATTTAAGGTAATAAATTTGTGGTGTATTAAACCAAGTGTTTAGTAAATTTTTATAGTGAAAAAAGAACTAACACCTACTAATACTATAATCTTTTCTAGATGTAAAAATAGATTATTAAACAAAACATCAAATTACTCTTTTAACTATAGGAGATTAAATTTTAGAAATTTAGGAATGAAACAAAAATAACAAGATTATGCTATTAGTATCTATGAAAGAGAAAGCAGGATTTGAGGAAAGAGCAAAAAGGAACACCTACTTACATAGATCTGTACTCTCTTAGAGAACTAGAATCTCTAAAAATCAACACAGGCACTGATAACTATTTAAAATTAGAAATGAGCTATTCTCAACTGTAAAAGAGTATTCCCAAGGCAAAAACAGAAAGTTCACAGATTTCAGAGTATAGTAGGTCTTGATGCAATGGAAATAGAATTATGGAATTTTAACTAGTAATTTCCAAGTGGAAGAGTATAAGTGTTGATTTTGGGAAAGTAGTTAAAATTAGAGTACATGGATATTTCAGGTCAACTGGTAAAAATATGTGCATGCTATATTCAAAATACATAAGGAATTAGGCTATTCAGTAACAATAAAATGAATAAGTCAATTAAAAATTAAAAAGAGACCTGAAAAGTCATTAATAAAAAAGGCATATCAATGGTCAACAGATCCATGAAAAATTTCTTCTCAGAGAACAAATCATTGGTCTAGACATCAGAGAAATGCAAGTTAAAATTACAATGAAATGATACCTCACACTTGTTAGATTGGCTACTAGCAAAAAGACAATAGATATAAAATATTGTCAAGGATGTGAAGAAAATCTCAATAGTCTTCAAAGGGCTAGCTGCAAGAGGTATAATGCTGGGTGGACCACAAATAGGATTTTTGGAAAACAGTGTACACCTTTAATTCTATTAATTTCAGGGAAATGGGGAGGGATAAATAAAAATATAAGAAATGGGAGCAGGAATTCCAAAATAAGGGCAGTTTCAAACCTAGAAGAGGCAATGGAACATACCTAGAGGCAAAAGGAATTGCTAGTAGAATGGATAGGAGAGGTAAAAACATGCTATGATTGACAGAGGTTTCTACTTAAATTAACAGGATGCATACACAATTTTTTAAAGAATTTTAAAGATTTTGTAAAGGATAGTTTAGGGGAAAAAATCTAGTTTTATTTTAATAAGTGAATGTCGGGCACCACCCTGTGCATGAGCTAAGCACCCCCTCCCCCTCAGCCTTGAGTAAGGGGGTATTGGACAGGCATCATGTGCCACTCACTGTGCGAAGCTGTCGGCCCTGCCCTCCGACAGAGGTTGAGGAGAATCACTAGACCAGCTAGTGAGTGTCTCTGGGCTGAGCTAGAGGGTAAGTGTAGATGACCCGGCCCCCACCCAGACTGGCGAGATGAGTCAGCCAAGATGGCGGACTTATATAGAGAGAGGAGAAGGTGCAGGGGGGCAAAGGCAGGGGCCAATCAGAGATTGGAGAGTCCCCCAGGTTGGGGTAGCCTAGTCACCCCAGTTACAGAAACAGAGCCCCCTTACCCTAGTTACAGAAACAATACCCCATTAGGTATGTGTGCCCTATCTTGGGGCTGTTCAGGCAAATCTAGGGAAGCCATTTCTCAAGCTCTAACTGTCACTTACATGGAAAATCACAAGATCAAAATCACAAGACTGGGAATTTCCCAACAGTGGTTTTTCTTCCTCTTTCCCCAGCGATTGCACTTCCGTGGTCAGCAGAGGTCCCAACACGAAGCAAGTGGCCTTTCCCTCAGCTCTGCAAGGAAGTGCCTCAGCTCTGGGATTGAGCGTTACCAAATGGGATTGGGCAGCCTCTCTTTTGAAATACTATCCCCTGCCTTATTTGGGTGGAATATTCTATGGAATGTCTTTTCTCTAATAGAGGGTTCTAGGTGCTTTCACTCTCTTGCCTTCCAGTGTGGAAGAGGACTCTTAAGGTCGCACAGCAGTCCCACCCTCGACCTGAGAAACTCATGTCCATGTGTTGCATGGTTTCTTTGATGTTTTCTTAGTTTAATGTTACAGCCAGCTCCTTTGAACCCAGTTCATCTCACCAGCAGGGCATCTGATTTGAATTGAATTTTCAGAGGACTAGTAATAATCTAGACAAATCTATCTAAATTATTCATTACATGGATGTACACACACATACATGTATATACACAATATATATATATATATATACACACAGACATACACACACACATACAGACACAACACAGGCATACACATATACATATATAGATATTTATTGTGAAAAATGATTAATTAGGGTTGTTTGTTTATTTGGAATTTTTAAGCATTTTAGCTACATTAGTAATATTAATTGTTAACATAATTAGTTGAATTTATTAGCAACAGATTTCTGAGGTTATAATAATAAAGTCCTGTGTTAATGTTGATAAATAAAAAAAAATCATCTCTAGGAGAAATAGATCTAACTCTAAGTGACCTCTAAGTTAACATTCATTGTTACCAGATTATAAACTAACAATTCTTGGAAACATCTAAATAAAAAAAAATAAAGCATAATAATCAAACATGATATTATAGGAAAATTCTCAGCTGCTAGTAAACAGCTTAAAAATAAATATTTAAAATTTCAAATGGACCAAAAATTATTTAACGTATGGCAAATGTCATGTAATATTCACTAATATGCTTACCACCCAAAGAAACATTTATTTATTATTATCTGCCTTGGATTATCAAGATTTGTATTGCTTAATGTTTCCTGCTATTGGCACGGAATCCTAGAAGTATTTAGGGTGATGATCATAATTAATCATAATTATAATTTTACAAATGTCATGGTAGGATAGATAAGGAGATAAGCAGCATAGTATTCATGTTTAAAACTAGAGTGATGGAGAGATGACTCATAAAAGTGTAGAACAAAAGGAAGGTAAACCCAGGATAGGACACTGAGAGTATGATAAGCTACTAAGCAAACAACAAATGTCAAATTAGGCAAGAAGAAATTCTAAAGAATCTGGGATGATTTAGTTCAAGATAAAATAACAAGTCATCCTGCATACAGATTGAGAGGTTGAATAACATTGGGACATAAGTCTATAACAGAACATTGGATTCAAGATTTCATTCCCTGGGGTGGAGATCTATGGATTTTTTTAAGTAGCAGTAGTGAAAAACTCAATCACTGACAGTTGGGCTTGGAGTCCCCCAAAGAGAGCAACAGATAATGACAGGGAGCCTTGCCAGCACTGTGGAATCAAGTTACCCATTTACTTATACCAGAGAAAGGAAGGCGAGACACCTGTGCACATAGCAACTAGGCCTATTAGTCACTGACTTTTAAAGCAATCATTAATTTTATCAATCTCTTCTGAATTACATAACCATCTCCAATGGGATTGAATAATTTATAGTTTGTGACAATGTTCCTCAATTTGGCAAAATAGAATAAAATTTTCAGTAGTTCATTATTATACTCAGGCTAAAATTTATACCCCTCATTTAGAAATTCTGTATTTTTCACAATCTCATCCCTGCTTTCAGTGAAAATATATCCTCCTATTATCTTTTACATGCATTTTTATAGTTATCAACCAATTACAAAATCATGTATGTTCTTAATCAAGCTTGACACCTGCATTCTTTTTATTAACTACCTGATCACTAGTCATTTTAATAAACCTTTCATATCAATGTATAAACCTCATACAGAAAAATCATACTACTAATAATTTAACACCTTGGAAACACTGCTATAAACACCAATGAGGTCAAAAACTGTAACATCCCCTATCAAATTCACAACAAATCTCCCAACCCTGCTTCTAATGACTATGTCCTGTTTGCCTGCTGATTAATACCTTACACCTGAATGTATTTTGACCTGTTTTGAGCTTTATTTAAATGGAATCTTACAGGATGAATTATTTTGTATCTGTCTTCCTTCATTCTATATCATATGTGTGAATATCATTCACATTATAGTCATGTTTTTATATGTTTTCATTACTGTACATTTTTCCTTCTTGTGATTGTACCACATTTATTTAATTTAAACTTGGATAACGATAACGGTAAATAATGCTATCATGTACATTATCAATGTATATGTATACATATAAACTATGACACAAATTACATGGAAGTCCAGAAATTCAGAGATTCAAGGGAGTATCTGCTTCAATGCAATCAGAAAATTAAATTGATCTTAATATAATAAAATATTGGACCTCAGTGCAAACAATGAACACAAAACGTGCAAACACACACACACACACACACACACACACACACACATGCACAGCTGCCTGTTCACAATGGGAAGAATAGGAGGAAATTAAGTCATAAAAGGATACAGGGCTCAGATTTTTTAGTGTTGTCTAGATTGAATTTGCTAAAATTTTTTAAGAGGAGTGTGATGGTTAATTAGATGTGTCAATGTGATATGATTAAGGATTGTCTTTGGTAAAGTTCCTATGTAATTACTCTGAAAGAGTCATTAGCCCTGGAGAGTGGGGTTAGGTGCCAAGACATCATGGCTATGGTAAAGAGGGTGGATCTCAATCTTTGTAAAAAGTATGATATCTACTGTACTCTGTTTTATATAAAAGAAAAATAGAACCATAGTTCAAACTTTTGGGTTTTTCTTTCTTAAAAACAAATTGGAGGCTGGGGCTGTAGCTCAATGGCAGAGCACTTGCCTCACATATGTGAGGCACTGGGTTTGATCTTCAGCACCACATAAAAATAAACAAATAAAATAAAGGCATTCTGTCCATCTACAACTACAAAAAATTAAAAGAAAAAAAAATTGATTGCCAAATGGAAGTTAAAGAGTAGATATCAAATCTTGAATATGTTTCATTTTGTACTAAAATAGTAAAGGATAAAAAACTTTATGTAGAAGATTTTAAATGATTAATAATAATAATATAAATTTTTTCTTGATCTACATATACATTTAAGTTTAATTAAATTGTAACTTGTAATCCTCTCAATATTAGAATATGAGGCCATAATGTTGTAAAGGAGGTGTTTTAAATTGCAATTAAAATAAGATTGCAGACATGTAATTACTGTGTTATTGTTTTACTTATTCATATAAGCATTTCTCTTCAATTTTTTAAAAAAAATATAATTTTACTCATTGGTGGGCCTTTATTTTATTTGTTTATATGTGTTAAGGAATAATAATAGTTAATTTAAGTATACTTACAGTAACTGATAAACATGTTTCAATAACAGTAGTGAAACCCTGTAGTTCCTCTTTCATTTAAAAGTTGTTGAAAATAAACATAGGGAATTACAATCAATTGCGCAATAGAGAATTTTGGGAGGAATATTGGAAAAATGGATGCCCCCCCACCTTTTGCCCTGGGTGGGTAGGTTGCAATTCTAAATGCAATAAAAGTTAACTGTTCATATTTTGGTTGGTCAGCAGAATTTATCTTAATAGGATAGTCAGAAAAGTTTTGAGACTCCCCCTCCTTCACAGCTTGTCCCAAACATTCAATTAACTGGGATCTAGATGGGGGCCAGGCAGCTGCCACAGCCCACCACGGAGGCAATGGCAGTGAATTAGTTACAGGAGTCATTGGCTCTGGGATTGCTCCAGGCAGAGTGATATTGCCAGGGGTGTGCTGCCACCACAGGGGGAGCAGTGGGTGGGTTTAAAGTGGCCACATAGCCAGGCACAGAAGGAGAAGAGCAGGTAGGTTGAAAAACAGGGGTTTTAATCACTGCATCACTGCAAAGATACCAGCATCTAGCACAGTAATGGGAGCATGTGGTTCCTCATAAAATATCTTACTTACCTCCTCCCAATCTTTTGAATGTAATGAGCCACTTTCTGGGTAACAAGATGAATCTATTTCTGTCAATGAGGCAGCAAGGTCAGTGTTGCTTAAGGTATGTCCAGCATTGCAAAGTAATGAAGATGACATCATTGAGCACACAATAAAGAACTTCCCATAGTTAATGATTAGGGATTGGTACCAGCAGATGAAAGTGCATCAAAAGCATACTACAGGCATAAGTAACTATTCCCTTCCCCTTTAACTGTCAACATCTAGAAGGGTCTCTGTTAAAATAGCTTTTGTTGTCCCAGACTGTCTGTGGAGTGAGCAGCTATGTGGGAAGGAAACTCTTCTCATGCCCCAGTGTTGAGCGCCAGTTGTAAAGAATAATAATAAAGAGTGACACAGAGACAAAGTGCAGAGGTAGGAAAGGTGGCAGATTGGCCGAGAGACCAAGCTACCAAACTTTATTTTTATAAATAGGTTATATTAGGTAATTAGTACCATAACTACATTATTGTTTAGAATATCAGTAAGGTTTCTTATTCTGTAGTTACATTTCATAGTTATAATATGCAATGTCACTAGCTTAGTGCAGCTCTCAAGAAAGTCCATTGTTTAAAGTTACTGTAAAGCTGGCAGATCCAGGAGCACCAGAGATTGGTGAAACATTGTAGTTATCTAGCAAGCAAATTCCTTTATTCCCAGGAATTATATGCCAAAGATTAAGGTCAACGCTGATAAGACACTGCTGAGAGCCATAGCCAAGTAGGAATGACACATGGCATTTTTGGTTGAAAGGTGACACTGGCAAGCCACTGAGATGATAATGATTAAGTTAAGATGTACATTCAATTGGAGATTAGACCCCTGATGTCCACCTCAGCCTGCTACTTTGAAGCTCTCCAGTGACTCCTGGAGAGTTCCCATTGATTGGGGAAGTGAAGTGTGTTAGGAGGGAATTTCGGAGGAGGGATTTACTGTTGGGGTAGTGTGTCCTGGGGGAAGGCCGCGTACGTGGCATTCACGGGAGTTTTGGAAATAAAGTTTGTTCCTGCTTGTGTGGCTCATTATTTTGTGCCCAGCCAGACTGCGGCATTTGGCAGCCTGTGCGGGGAACGCCTGAAACTCAGAGGTAAGTGAAATTGCTCACCCCTGAGGGAAGGCGAGAGAATGGGTGACCATTTCAAAAAGCAATTTGTTCTTGTTTTGATTTATTTTGTTTTTGTTTCAAACTGCCTATCCCTAGAACTTTCTCAGGCAAACTGGGAAAAATGGTTGGCTCAAGGTTTGAAGTTGTTCGGCCCTGAGGAAGAGAAAGTTGATACAACGATTTTTTTTGTTTCGTTTTTGTTTCATTCTGTTTCAGTTTTGTTTTGTGTTATTTTATTGGGTTGCGTTATCTTTATAGTATATTAGAAATTAGTAAAACACAAACCAAAAGAGTGTTAAGTAAATTGTTAGAGGTTCAGACCATGGAGAAAGACATTTTAGATCAAGCAAAAGAGAAGGTCTCTCGAGCTAGTCAGACAGAGGAAGAAAATTTAAAGGAAAAGGGGCTATTAGGGAAAAAGCTACAACAGGAGGCTGCTGCTAACACTGTTCTATCACCAGAGGGCGTAATTCAACCAACAGATCCAACTATAGAGACAGCTGAGTGGCCCTCAACCCCCGTAGTTGATAGATGGGATCCTGAGACAGGACCTCAAAGATTAGCATGCCCTGACTTGAGCAGGTAGGGGGGCAGCAAATTCACCATGCTCTAGATTTCAAAAAGGTGAAGCAGTTAAAGGAGGCTGTAACAACCAATGGTCCCCAAGCACACTTCACTGTAAGCATGGTCAAATCCATTACCAACTTGAACATGATGCCAGCAGATTGGGTAGCATGTGTAAATCTGTGCTAAATTGAGGACAATATTTTTTATGGAAGGTTGCCAATGAGGAATTTTGCATGGAGACAGCTAGGCAAAATGCAGCAGCTGGTTACCCTCAAAGAAATCTAGATATGTTGTTAGGAAAAGGACCTTATGAGGGTCAACGGCAACAAATTGAATATGATGCTGCTATATATGCGTAAAATGCTGCAGACGCAGTTAGGGCATGGAAGACTTTACAAGGACATGGAGATTTACAAGGTCAATTATCTAAGGTAATAGAGAGAGCTAATGAAACTTATGCTGAATTTGTAGATAGGCTCATTCAAACAGCTGCCAGAGTTTTTGGGGACACAGAACAAGTAATGCTATTAATAAAACAACTGGCTTATGAGCAAGCAAATCATTGGTTCAGAGAGGTCATTAGACCATGGAAACATGAAGATTTAAACACATATATTAAATTATGTAGAGACATTAATGAACAAGGGCAAGTCTTGGCAGTTGCAGTACAACAGGCTTTAGATGCCAGGCCAAAAACATGCTACAATTGTGAACAAACAGGACATTTTAAAAGGAATTGCCCCATAGGAGGAGGGTTTAACAAAACTAGGTATCAAAGGAATAGAATACCGGGTATTTGCCCACGATGCCATAGAGGGAGACGTTGGGCTAATGAATGCCCTTCTCAAACCACCATTGAAGGTACTCCATTATCAAAAAACAGACAAGGATCAGGTTTTTACCCACGATATCCTGGAGAAAGACATCGGGCTCCATTGTCAAAAAACAGACAGGGGGGCCCAATGCTCCGGGGCCCATGACCACAAATATACGGGGCACTGGAGGAACCCAGAAACACCATGGAGGAACCCAGCAACACCATCAGGGTAGTGCCCAGGACATATTATGCATCAGATCTCTCATCAGAGGAACCAGATGGAGTGCAGGGTTGGACATCTGCGCCTCCGCCAGATCAGTACTAACTCCAGAGATGGGAGTTCAAATCATTCCCACAGGAGTAAAAGGACCTCTTCCCCAGGGAACAGTAGGCTTATTATTGGGATGCAGCTCTTCTACACTAAAAGGACTTATGATAAGTCCTGGGGTAATTGATCCCAATTATGTAGGTGAAATAAAAGTTATAGCTGGTTCTCCAAAGGGTATATCAGTAATTTCACCAAGAGATAGAATAGCACAGTTATTAATAATACTCAGCCTGCCTGATAAATTTTCCAGTCATACTGTAGAAAGAGGTTCTAGGGGATTAGGCTCCACAGGTGTAGATTGGGCTATGCTGTCTTTAAATTTAGATTCTCGCCCAGTGCTAAAACTAAAGATTCAAGGACATGAATTTAATGGGCTACTTGATACAGGTGCAGACCTTAGCATCATATCTCGCCAAGAATGGTCACAACATTGGCCATTACAACAAGCCACTCAAACGCTTCGAGGCCTAGAAGTGGCAACTAATCCCCATAGAAGTGCAATGGTATTAGATTGGAAGGATCCTGAAGGATGTGAAGGAACTATACAGCCATATGTATTGGATCATCTTCCTATAAATTTATGGGGACGAGATGTCCTAGATCAATTAGGTTTGACATTAACAAATAACATCAATCCAAATGCGCCCACTATTAGGGCTAGACAAGGTTTCAGGAAAGAAAAAAGGTTTAGAGAACAAGAACAAGGTATAGCAGCACCAATTCAAATAGATCAAGGAATAAATAGACATGGATTGGGTTTTCAGAAGGGGCCACTGAGGCAATAAAAATCACTAGGAAATCAGAAAGACCAGTATGGGTTCCTCAGTGGCCCCTGACTAAAGAAAAGACATAAGTAGTTCATGAGCTGGTCAAACAACAATTACCGGAGGGACATATACAACCTTCTGTATCTCCCCATAATACTCCTATTTTTGTCATCAAAAAGAAATCTGGTAAATGGAGATTATTGCAAGATTTAAGAGCCATTAATAATGAGATGGTTATTATGGGACCTGCTCAATCAGGGATTCCTCAATTGTCTGCTTTGCCAAAAACCTGGTACGTTTTAGCTATAGATATTAAAGATTGTTTTTTTTCAATTCCAATTCATCCTGAGGATAGTCCATGTTTTGCATTTACTATCCCTGCACTGAATCATGAAGATCCTGATCAGAGATATGAATGGAAAGTACTCCCTCAAGGGATGGCTAACCACCCAACTATGTGTCAAATTTATGTTAACAAAGCAATCCAGCCACTTAGAAATGAAAATCCTGAACTACAAATATTTCACTATATGGATGATGTATTATTAGAACATAAAGATAAAAACACTTTGCTGGAATGTTATGCCACACTTACAAATTTATTAAAAAATTACAATCTAGAGATAGCAATAGATAAAGTACAATTAAATTTTCTAATTAATTATTTAGGACTTCTATTATCCTCAACCATGGTCCATCCACCAAAAATTCAAATACGAGTAGATCAACTCAAATCACTAACGACTTTCAAAAGTTATTGGGAGACATAAATTGGATAAGGCCTTATCTAGGCATACCAACAGGAGAGTTGGGACCTTTATTTGATATCCTAAAGGTCCATCAGATCCAAATTCATCACACATGTTAATGCCTGAAGCAAGAAGGGATTAAAAATTATTGAAACATATATGGAAAATATGCATTTGGATAGAATTGATATAAGTTTGCCTTTATTATTTATTGCAATACCAACAAAAATATTCCTACAGGAGTATTTTGGCAAGATGGTCCATTATTAAGGATACATTTATCTTATTATCCTAACACTATTCTTACTAGGTATCCTGAGGCTATAGGCATTTAATACTCAAAGGAATAAAAGAAGCAAAGGGAGTGTTTGGAATTTCTCCCAATAAAATGATTAATTCATATACTATGGATCAAATTGATGAGTTAGCTATTGAGTTAAATTCTTGCGCAATAATCATGTGTAAATCTAATGTTTCATTTGATAATCACTTACCATCTAACCCTTTGTTGTCTTTTTGCCTCACTTTTGCTGAAGCTGGTTTGAACTTGTTATTCTCCTGTTTCAGCCTCCTGAGTCACTGGGACTACAGAAGCCCAGCTGAAATAAATTTTTAATGACTATCTAATTTTTATATTTACATTAAAGTTATAATTTGACTTATTTTGTAGTGAAATAAATATAATAAATATCATGCATGTATTTTATAAATAAAATATTTTTTAAAACATCAGTTTTTAAATGTATTTTAATTAGGTATATATGACAGCAGAATGCAATTTGATTTAGTGTACACAATTGCAGTACAACTTTAGATTTCTATGGTCCTACACAATGTAGCATCACACCATTCTTGCAGTCATAGGTGTACCTAGGGTAATGATGTCCATCTCATTCCATCATATTTCCTATCCCTATACCCCCTCTTCACCCCTCTCTCCACTTTGCCCCCATCAAAGTTCCTCAAATTTTTCATGCACCCCCCCATTATGGAACAGCATCCACTTATGAGAGAACCTTTGGCCTTTGGTGTTTGGGGATTGGCTTACTTCACTTAGCATTATATTCACCAACTCCATCCATTTACTTGAAAAGGCCATAATTTTATTCTCTTTTAATGCTGAGTAATATTCCATTGTGTATATAAACCATAGTTTCTTTATCCATTCATCTATTGAAGCGCATCTAGTTTTCTTCTTATCAAGAATATAGACAATGATAAGTGTTAGCAAGGATTTGGGGGAAAAGGCACACTCATGCATTGCTGGTGGGACTGCAAATTGGTGCAACCAACCTGGAAAGCATGATGGATATTCCTTAGAAAACTTGGAATAGAACCACCATTTGACCCAGCTATCCCATTCCTCAGTCTATGCCCAAAGGACTTAAAATCAGCATACTATAGTAACGCAGCCACATCAATGTTTATCACAGCTCAATTTACAATAAACATATCAGTTTTATCTAGCATTAACTAATCTATTTTTATTTTAGCATTGGAATTTTATAAATATTTTTAAGTTGCTATGACTGCTAAAAAGCACTTTCAGTGTAAATGGTGTTAATGATTATTAGGTCATTTTTTCTTATAAAATATTGTATCCCTTTCAGTGGTGCTGTTTCTGCTTAGCACAGCTATGTGTATATAGTTTTAGAGGTTACAAATCAAGCGCACATAAATTTTCCTATCCTCAATGCGAAATATCATCCATGTTGGTTTTCATGCCTTATGAAAGTAATATAAAAATAAAAATAAAATTCTTGATTTTTGATATTTCAAATTTAAGAAGTTAAAAGTCTAGAATATATATATTCTAGACTTATATATATATATATATATATATAAGTATATATATACTTATATATAAGTATATATATATATATATATATATAGACACACACACACACACACACATATATATATATGCCCAGCATCTCAGAAAGATTTTTTTTTCTATCTCCCCAAGTTTTGAGGAAAAAAAGCCTCAGATCTTAAGGGGTCAATTTAGTCAGCTCAGACATTAAAACAGGTGTCTTGGGAGTTAGGCATGGTAGAGAAAGCCTGTAATCTCAACAACTGAGGAAGTTGAAGTAAGAGAATCACTTGTCCAAAATTTGAGACCAAACTGTACAATTTTATGTGACCCTGTCTCAAAAATTAAAAAAAAAAAAAAAACCAAAAACCAGTAGGGGTGGCTATAAGTGTACTTCAGAGGTAGAGCACCACTGGTTTTAGCCTCAGAAAGAGGTCTCTATTTGAAACTTAGCTTCTTCATGTGGGCTGGAGGTAGAGTAAATAAAAAGCCAGAAGATTGGGATATATGATTAACAGGGTTATACTAGACTAATTTCCTGAGCAATATATAAGAAAACAGGTGAGTTTCACTGAGCAGAAGCAGTATTTGTTCAGGCTAATGGAGAAACAACATGGTTATATACAGTGTATAAGCAGATGGGAAGGAAGCAGACACAGTTTCTGTTAATCACAACAGTGTGAAGGAATAAGATGACCTTTACTATTCATAAAGAGAATATGGCACAGGAAGTCTGGAAATAGAGGGAGTGTTACTGTCAGAACAAGCAGGGTGTGATGGAATAAGTAAAATGTTGAGACTTGTGGAATGCAAACATTTAAATCAATGTCAGCATAAAGGACCAGATAGAAAGCTGGACCAATCAGAAGAAGCAATTTTTGATGGATAGCAACTAAAGACCAGTAATCACATGACTTTTCCCCACTTTCCTATAGTATCTCATAACACTCATATGGATGCATGTTACATGATAAATTAAAGAAGACAAAAAAAAACATTATTCTGAATTTTGTGTTTGACTTTCTTCTACAATCAGCTATTTGAAAGTATAGTTTGTAATTATAATTAAGGTTCTCCTACAAATCTAAATCAATTACAGAGAGAATGACCCCTTCTGACTTATGCATTCAACTGAGGAAGAGAGAGGCTAAAGTGGCTTACATTAGTTAGAAATCTAGGTATTAATATAAAAGATGTTTCAACCTAGGTCTTTTTTTGACCCTAAATCTAGAGTATGGTTCACTAATGCAATGTGTTCTTTTCTTTCTTTCTTTCTTTTTTTTTTTCTTTTTTGGTGGTGCTGGGGATTGAACCCAGGGCCTTGTGCATGCAAGGCAAGCACTATACCAATGTCAGCATATCCCCAACATTCAGTGCATTCCTTTAATGAGGAAGATAAACAATGACCAAGAATGCTCTAATAAAACATATTCAACATGTTTATGTCTCTAAAATGTGAAGATTTCAGGGTACTCAAGGAAGTTTCTAACTAGATTTGCCTGAATCTGATTTCATTGACAATAATATATATGTAGTCATTTTTATACCTTCTCATTCATTAGAATTTGCCAGATCCAATGAACTGACACCTATTTTATGTACTATGAAAGCGAATTTCTTATTTCTATGGTAAGCATGGAAAATGAAATATAGCATTATGGAAAGGTTACCAGACTTATTGAATTTATGTTTATTCTGACTTATGTAGAATAATTACGGCAATTTGCAAAGCAAGGTAGATGTAACTTCTTGTGATTTCTTTTCCTACATTATTGAAGATCACTTTTTCCAATCACTATATGTTTAAGAAAGAATCAGAATCCTTAAAATATCACTTCTTTTTTGCTTGACTATATCAATATAAATGTTTTACTTAGATTTATTAAAACATGAAGAAAAAGGATTTATCATCGTGTAGGTTCACTTACTTATATTTAAGTAAATCTGGACTATAAAATTCAAATATTAAAATTAAAAAAGCAAAATAAAATGTTCAAATATCTATATATTCTTTAAATTCCAAATTCCTAAGTTACATAACTTTACTCAAGAGCAGTGGTTTTACCCAAAGGTCATTTCCAAACAGTAGGGAGAACAGAGCACTGGCTTATGGCTTCTCTTACATAGAGGGCATATTACTCTTTTGCCAAACAGCATGGTTCAACCATCTCTGAGGGATTCTTTGTAGAGATTTCATTAATTTAAATGAAAAATTACATTTTTATTTTACTACCTCTGATTGAAAATTCCATTTCTTTCAATTATGAATCTTGGTTGCAAACTACATTAGAAAGCCCTACAACATTTTTACAAATAGATGTCACAGATAATTACATATCACATTACACTTGTTTCCTATTTTCCTAAAAGTCATTTGTGCTTATGCTCAGCACTAACTTTGAAATTATAGTTTTGTTAACCTAAGGCTATATCATGTTACTAAATGAAGAAACATAGAATCATAGAATTTTCCACATAATAATTTTAATAAATGCTACTAGAATTGTTTTCTTTGTGACCCATGTGTTGTCAAAAGAGCTTAGTCATTTAAAAATATTATTCTGAAAAGTACTCCATACGCTTCACTATGCTGCAGAAGGTTGACGGCAAATTAAAAGAAAAATCAGAAGTATTATAAAAAGTAAAATGTAGGGGGGCAAAAGGAAAAGGAAGAGAAAAGAGGAGAGGAAGAAAGGGCTATCAGTTCTTGTGGTCTCACCTTTCCTTTCCTTGCTTGTTACATGCAGAAAGAATATTCATGGATAACATAACACATCTGAACTCCTTAGACTTGTAAATAGGTGACAAGAAAATTCCCTTTCTCTGAAGCAAACTTGAAAGCTTCCCATAGAGCTGCCCCTCAAGAACCTGCCAGTTCTGTTACCAGACATTTTTCTGACATGGTAAGTGGTAACTGTGAATGTGAAATGTTATGTTCTTGTGTTCTATGTTCAAGAAGCAGATCCAAATATACTGATCAGCAGGTAGAAATATAATTCATGCATCCACTCTGTGTGCTGGCTGCTCTACTCTGAGAGTCGTTTGGGTTTATACTTTTCTTGTTTTCCTTCTTTCCTTCCTTCATCCATCCTCCTTCCTGTGATAGATTTTTTATTTTCTTTGTTATTTTAGATTTTATGTTCTGATAAGATCCATGACTCATTATATATCTTTTAATTGATGATTAAATTTATGTGCCAACTTGACTGAGCTATGAGGTGCCTAAGATAATTGTTTGTCCATTATTCTTGATATGACTATAAGGATATTTGGGAAAGAGATTAGTACTTAAACTGGCAGATTGAATAAAGCAGATTTCCCAGGGTGGGTTATTCTCCAGTTTACCTACTCTACCCCGCAGATCCTGAGATATGTCTGTTTCCATAATTGTGTGAGCCAGTTACATATATATATATATTTTTTTCTATTTCTTTCTCTTTTTTCCCCTTCCTTCTAGCATTCCTCTACCTCTATTTCTCTCCCTTCTTTTTATTTCCTGAATAGCATGCTCAAATTATTCAACATAATCTGAGCTAGTATGTACCTATGGGGGAATACATTTTGTAACTAATATAAAAAACACACTGGAATTTCTAAATTTCATGCTTTATAAATTTCTCCAGTATTCTTTTTCTTCTTCTTTTTAAATTGAGGAGACTCATTCTGAATAGGTACATATCTTAAAAGCAGCACTTATAAATATGTAATTTTTTTGAAACACATCTCTATAACAAATGTTATATTCATACTACTAAATGTGTACAGTTCAATGCCTCAATTGACTATATGGATTCTTCACACATATTATCTGAGCATGATGCTTATAATGAAACACAGGATTTTTATTTTAATTTTAATTACACATATGATGAAAATATTGTAGAAGTTAGATTTATTACCCTAAGAATCTGTATACAATTCACAGCAATTCTAGCATAATTATTTTTATCATACACTTAATTTATTGATACCAATAAGACTTCTACATTTCTTATAATGCAAATAACTATTATAAAAATTATGATTAAATTGTTGACATGTTTACTATACACATGATATCACTTAAAAAAATCACTAAGTTTCTAATTTTCAAAAACAAGCTGTAATAGATGATTATTAAAGCATGAAGTTCTTCCACTATCATGCTGATATTTTTAAGTTTCACCTAAAATATTTTCAATTTTTCTCATATCTTGTGAAAAGTAAAACATACCCACAGATTTTTCTATGTTTTAATAAGAAGTACTTGACCTCTGCCAGATTTCTATTTGATTCTTTATTATACTGGGAATTATTTTTGCTTTTGCATAGAAATATTTAATACAACCAATTTTATTTTAATAAGGATTTTATTTTTCAAAACTGGCTATTTGGGGAACATATAAACTTTGAAATCACACACATTAATGGTGACTGGGTGTGAAATCAGCAAACCTGTGGCTTCTATAAGTAATATATATTGTTCCTCCATTATCAAAACCTGATGTTACCAATAGTTGAAGCTTCTTTTATACTTTTGCTATAAACTAGCATTTTATTCCACTTCCTTCTCATGTTTCCTTTTATTTATTATTTACCATATTCATTTGTGGTTATTTTCCCTGAGGGCTGAGTTAGCATAGTACTTTCATATTGACATCCCCTCCTTTATTAAAGAAAGAAAGAAAGAAGAAGAAAGAAAGAAAGAAAGAAAGAAAGAAAGAAAGAAAGAAAGAAAGAAAGAAAGAAAGATTGCCCACTCTGTGAAGACAGAGTTTCTTTTTTAAAAAAAAAAAATTTAGGGGCAGGTGGATACAATAACTTTATTTTATTTATATGTGGTGCTGAGGATCAAACCCAGAGCCTCATATGTGCTAGGTCAGTGCTACACTACTGAGCCACAACCCAAGCCCCAAGAGAGATTTTCTTAAAATCCATACATTGGAAATTATTTTAATACTATTCAAGTCCCAGTTCTTATATTTGACATGTAATTCTTAAAGTATCTTAACAAGTAATATTGATTTAAACAGTTTATACAAATAGGGCTGAGGCAGGGAGGGAGGAAAACACACAGTACAGAAATACAACCCTATCCAAAGTATACCTTTGCACCATGTAATCCATTGTGCTCCTATATCAAATCTACTGATTTCTCTGAACTAAATAAACAAAAATGAGAAACCATAGTTCACTATCAGTAGTGAAAATATGTATTTTTACCACTTTTTATAAACATTAAAACTAAAAAAAAGTATTATAAAACATAGTATTGGATTTTATCCTTAATTTAACAGCAGGTTACTGCACATGTGCTGATTATTAGAATGATTTATTTTTTGTTTTTTACAACAGTATGTAAAACCATGTTATCAAGACTTCCATTTCATTTGACTTTAACATAAAAAATGTAAAAGAACCTCTT
Source organism: Callospermophilus lateralis (assembly GCF_048772815.1). Classification (NCBI taxonomy): domain Eukaryota; kingdom Metazoa; phylum Chordata; class Mammalia; order Rodentia; family Sciuridae; genus Callospermophilus; species Callospermophilus lateralis. The sequence continues at coordinate 39,364,137 of NC_135316.1, forward strand.
TTTTTTTTTTCAAAATTAAACTCTTGTCAATCGATGCATCAATTCTCAAAGGAAACTCTTGTCTTTTTCTTTCAAGGAATATCTGTGTTTATCTTTGTTTTTTCTTTCTTTTGCTGTGATTTTTTAGCATACACGTGATAAAATTCCATTGTGAATTTTACTTGGCAACTGATTTACAATGCATATTTATTTGACATTCCACAATCAGCAAGACACAGATTCACATACAGGTAAGAAATACAATCTTGATTTGAACAAAAGTCTTTATAATGAACTTTATAATGCTTCTCATGGTTATTTTTGCTTCAATACACAGTAGGAACTTAAATATTGAATATTTGTATTATGAGGATCCTTGTAGCTAAACAGAATAAGAAGGTAGTAGGGCAAGGTAGGTACTAGACCAGATAGGTAGGGCAGCAAAAAGTCAAGGAAATATGATAGTATAATGAATTTGTGGAGCAACAAAATTATGCTCTTACATATTGTTTATGCATGAAGTAGCAGAATGAGATACTAGAAATATAAGCACAAACAATTCTAACTTTAAAAAAGTAATATATTTTATAATATAGGAAATGAGAAACCACTGAAGAGGTTCCAATTTAAATGTGATTGGATTGTATGTAAAATAGAAGCTGTGCTTGCAAAATATGAAGGGATTTGATAGGAGATAATGAAAGGAAATGAGACAAGTTATCAAGTTATAGTAACCATTAAGGAGTGGTGGTGTGTCAATCAGGGAGCATCAGCACTTAAAATTAACTATTAGGATAGAACAAAAACATAACAAACATGTACTACATAACAAAGTACAACAAGGTTGACTTGTTAACTGTTTATATGTCAAAACTTATCAAAATGAATAATTAAAGGTTAATAGCAATTCTTTGACTTGGGAGACTGAAAGATGATAAGTTTAGGAAATGATAAATGAGTATGCGAAGAGGTAAGCAGGCATATATGGGATCTAGAATTCATGTGGAAAGCATAGAAAAGACTAGTGCAAAAAAATGAGCATATTAATCAGAGGCCCATTTGAGAACTGTGTTAGGGATTTGTATCTGCTAGTCCTGTTACATGTGAATTACTGCAGATGAAGTAAACAATTATTGAAGCATAAAAATGGATGTATAAAGGGAAAGAGTGTATATCTACACAAAAATTAATAAAAATAAACTAAAAATAATGTTTTAGAGAAAGATAATGATATTTAATTTTTATATAAAGCTTTCAGCTTAAGATACTCTGAAAAGATAATGATAACAAAAAAAATTGCCTATAAAATATCATTGAGCTTAATCTGGAGATTGATTAGCATTTTAAAAATATAAGTGATAGTTGAAGCAGAGAAAAATAAAGACGTTTCTCAGGAAAATAAGTGAAAGTGAAGAAAAAATAGGACTTCAGAGAGAAAAGTTGAAGGAATGACCAATAAAGAGTGTACCAGGGCTGGGGTTGCAGCTCAGTGGTAGAATGTTCGCCTTGCACATGTGAGGCATTGGGTTCGATCCCCAGTACCACATATTAATAAATAAAGGTATTGTGTCCACTTACAACTTAAAAAAATGTGTGCATGTCTTAAAAAAATCAAATGTATGAAATATGATTTGTCAAGAGCATTGTAATGTTTTGAGCAACCAATAAAAAAATAAGTGTATCAAGTAAGTCTATGATAATAATGGTGTACCTCTCTCAAATAAAGGTATAAGAAGCAGTAATAGGGCCAGTAAAACATGCTGAAAATAATTCAGAACAGCAAATAATTCTTTACAGACACTACAATGAGCAATCAGTGATGTACCCTAAATTTTAATGTAGGAAAAAGATAGGAAGTTTCTAACAGAATAATAAATCATGAGATCTATAATGAATTTATTCTTAAACTATTATGTGACAGATGGAAGATTTCAGTTTGTACTATGTTAATAGTAGAGGGAAGGGGACGTGGTGATTTCCATCTTACAGAAATTTATAGTCAGGAACAGAGAGATGAGAAGGTTCCTTGTTCTGGGAAAATAACTGAGCATGTTTGGAAAATGTGCTATATAGCCAAAAACACGACACTAGATTCAGTATATTTGAGAAGGCTTAGGATGCAATATCTGCAGAATGGGTTAGGAAAATATTGAAGGAACTTGACCAAAAGAGGAAATTTCTCTAGAAGGGTGTGCATTGTGTGTTTATACAATTTATTTTTAACATAAAATATGAAAACCAATTACAGTTCCTATCCAATGACTTAATTTTCTTGAAGAGAGCTGGGGATGGTTAGATATAAAAAAGTGCTGATATCAACAGAAAAATGGAGAAGTATAAAGGTCATGGAAATACATACAAGAGAAAATAAAAAATAGCACCATTTGCTCTGCACAGATAACATATCATATATTCAAAGTCATCCAGCTATATTGGCATTTCTAATATTTATTAAATTATTGAATGTAGAACTGAAAAGCAATCTGTAAAACACAATATATTTTAGAATTTCTCAAGGATATTTTTCCCTCTCTGTAACCAAACATATGTGCCTAACTTTGTAAATAAGTTAATCCTGTAAAGGTTATATCTGTAGAAGGCTGCCGTGAATGGGAAATCAATTCTTAGCTTTGCTTTTCTTGCTTTCAGAGCAAGTGCTGGCACTGAAACCAGCAATGATGACCCCAAAATAGAAGTAAATCTAAGATAATAGGTCAAATTATATTTGCTGTGCTCTCAGGTCCCTATCTTTGCAAAAGGCTGCTTCAAACTTGCTATAAAAAAAAATCTAGTGGAATTGTAGAGCACAGAAATCACCCTGAGGATGAAACTTTCTTCTGATATTTCAGGAAATATAACAAAAACAGAAAATTCCAAGAGCACTTTTTGATAATAGTGCTGCTTTCTGAGGGCTTGGCCTTTACGTGAACGGTGTTTTCTGTACAGAAGAGAACAAATAACCAGAGGCCCTCATAACTGATTCCAGGGGTGAAAAGTGAAGGCATGAGAAGACAAAATCAATACTGATAAACACCAGAGCTAAAGGTAACTGAGGCCTCCTCATCCCAACACACAATTACGTGAAGAAGAAATGGGGTGGGACAGATCACTCGGTTTTCAAAATGGTGTAACATTCTACCTATTTTGATCAGGGAGGGAAGATATGCCTCCCCATAAGTCATTATTCCTTTTAAATTTTTCTTTCTAAAACCATGGGATATACCTCCCTGAAAATGTCTGTGTGATTTTGTTTACAATCACTGCCAAATGTGAGTAGCCTTCTGACTAATGCATTTGGCAACTGTTGACAGGAATGACAACAATCTCTGCAACCTTCTGTGGACAGTTAATAGCAAGATCATCACCTCAATCTTTGTGCTCTCTTCTGCAGGACAACATCCATGCCTGACACCTCTTATTTAGATGAAATTGGCTCAAATTCAAGTTTTTTATCTATCATTTCAATAAGATAACAGGTAGCTCTCCTGGTAATTTTCATTCTGGTTTGCTCTTATTGGTACATGCCACCATGCACACAGATACATACTTGGTTCTCATTACTTTGAATGTACCTTAAAAATTCTATTTATGATCAGTGATGTTCCACTAGATATTAATTCAACCTTTTGTTTTTATTAAAATATACTGAGGGTAGCTATTTTTCTTCTAATTAACAGCATTATTTTTATTTCTTTCAACATAGAACTCACGATATGGAATGGGATTTGGTATCACTCTCACTTCCAAACATACTTACTTTTCTGTAATTTAATAAAATATCTGATTCCTCTGATTATCATATTTTATATGTATTTATGTTTATCCACTTTTCATAAAGATTATATACTTTTTGATAACTATCATCTATCAGCAACTTGAGCTCCTATATTACATTTCTTTACTGTGTTAAGACTCTTCTAATTAATATTATTTACACATCTGTGTGGAAGGCATATTTATCATAATAAACTTTTGTTATTTTAAACTCCTAAATCTATGGTAGTTTGGTATAGCAAAAATAAAAATGATACTAAATATGATCAAGAATTAAATAAAAATATTGATCATTCAATATGATGAGGGACTTTCCTATAACATGGGTATTACCACCTAACTGGTTTGAATTTTTATAAAGATGCAATTTAGGTAACCTCCTATATTGATGAGATGTACTGTTTATGACACTGCTACTTAAACTCCCAATGTTAGAAATGAAGTGTCACCATGTAGGGGACAATGCAAGAATGTTCAGAGGTTAAATAAGTAGAGTATGAGTATTTTAAGTAGGGTGGGGCTGGTGGAAATGGGTCACAGATAGGGATGCTTTTGACATTTATATTCTGTCCCTAGTGATTAGAGTTCTTTCTCTACTTCCTGGTTGCTATATACTGAGTGGCTTTTCTCTGCTACAACCTTGCTCTCTGATGCTTTGCCTTTTCAAAGACCCAGAATTATGGAGTTGGCCAACCATGAACTGGAATTCTGAAATTGTTAGCCAAAAATAAGCAATTCATCCTCTGGGTTTTTTTTTTTTTTTTTTTTTTTGTCAGGTCTTTTTGTCACAATGACACAAAGCAGATTAAAATAGACATTAGTACCAAGAGGGTGGTTGTTGCTCTGACTAACCTGACAATGTGGTTTAGAAGACTTTGGAGTTGATTGTTGGGAGAATTTCAGAAAGTTAAGAGATGTAAGATTAATTAGTTTTAGGATGTTTAAAGTGGAAGTCATTGGGTGACTCTGGGGGCTGCACAGACCACCACAATGCTGATAAGACTCTTGATAGTAAACATTGGGTTCATGAAATTCCAGAAGAGAAAGATGACTCTATTGGAAATTGGACTAGAGGCTATTATAGCAAAGAACTTGTCTATGGTTTGCTCATGTCCTGAAACTTTCTTGAGGCTGGACTTATTGGTGATGGACTAATTAATGTGGCAGAAGGTATTTCAAGGTAGCACAGCAATTGTGGGTGACATGGATATTGCTGCAATTATAGCTACATTTAGTGTGATAATCAAGAGCAGAAAGTAGAGCAGAAAGATGTGGAAATCTTGCAGTTTGACCATTAAAGTGTGAATAAAGCTGGGGCTAAAGAGGGTGGGGCTAAAGATAATTGTAGTAGTGAAAGGGATGCTAAGCACTTTACTCAGAAACAATAGGAAAGATGGCTTGAAGACATCTCAGAAATCAAAACCTCATCATCTCAGGATCAAGGGTATAAAAGTAAAATTTCTTTTGAGAAGAAATCATGTGAGAATCTTGTTCACATAGTGATTCCCTAGGAAGTTGTTTGCTTCACTTTGCTCAGTCACTCAACTTGCTGCTGCATCTAGGGTTCCAGGAGGCTTACCTGCCACTAAAGATGGTGGCAGAGGTTGGTGTGAACCACAGGGTGCTGGTTATGCAAGAATGCAGGATGCTGGAGTCCTAAATTCATCAAGGCTTCCACAAAGATTTCAAAGAAAGGCCTGGGAGGCCAACCAAAGTGAACCAGATTTAAAAGCCCTGCAGGCTGCCACTAAATTGGATGCATAAAGAAGCGAGAAGGCAGCCAAAGCTGTAGTGGAGACCCTAGAGATTATGAGATGCCAGTACATTAGAATGCTTTTCAAAAAAGCTGCAGAAATTTAGCAGAAACAAATCAAGAGAGAGGTCATGTGGGCAGCAACTAGAATAGATATAGGAATAATCTATACAGACCCTTTGGAGATAGCATTATGATGCCTTGTGCCCTAGAAGCTGGATATGGAACTACAAAAAATGTATGCCCCACTTGATTTCAGTCTTGCTTTGGTCCCATACCTTTATCTGCTCCCCTATTTTTCCCTTGTAGAATGAGAATTTTTATTCTGAGTCCTTATATGTTTTGGGTATTGCTTTTGATCTTACAGGGGAAAACATTGAAGTCTTTGCCTTAAGTCTCAGATGAGATTTTGGACTTGGACTTTGGGGCAATGCTGGAATTGTCTCTGTGGGGACTCTGGGAAATGGAGTAAATGCATATTGCAAATGAGATGGGCATGCCATTGAGAGGATCAGGAGGTTTATGCTGTGATTTAGATGTGAGATGTCCCATACAAACTCATGTGTGAGACAATGCAAGAATATTCAGAGGTTAAATTATTAGATTATAACTGCTGTAACTACATTGGTATATTAATCCAATGTAGTAGATTAACTGGGTGATAATTGTAGGCAAGTAGGATGTAGCTGGGTTTAAAGCAGATCACTGAGGGAATATCTTTGGCCTTCATAGTTTGTCTTTGGTGAGGGGAGCTCTCCCTGTTTTCTAATTGCCATAACCCGAGTGGCTTCACTTTGGCATGCCATTCCACCATCTTACGCCTCACCTCAAGTCTGAAGCTATGAAGTCAGACAGTTGTGGACTAAACCTCTGAAATCACAAGCCAAAATAAACATTTTTCTTTGTAAGTTATTCTTGTCAGGTCCTTTTGTCACAACAATGCAAATCTGATGAAGACACCCAATTTGTATAATTGAAACTTCACTGTAATATCTAAATAATGATGCATTGCTTTTATGACCATGTTTCTGTAGAATGTCTTAATCCTTGCTGTAGATATTTACCTAGTTATACTTTGTATATATAGCAGACAGATATTTGTGAATTTTTAGTTTTCCTCATATATTTTTTAAAAAGTTTGCCAAGTTTCTACATAAATATCCAGAAGTAGTTTTATTAAAAGATTAAATTTGAAAATAAATTGGAGAAAAACAATGTTTATACTATCATGTGATCTTAATTAATATCATGAGATTTACTTTCATTTATTCACTTGTTCTACTTCTTCATTTAAGAATAATTTAAATATTCCAAATAGATGACTTATACATTTTTAGATTAATTCTAAATTTCCTTTATTTTTGTTGATATAATATATAGTAATTTTTTTTTTACATAGACTCATGGAATGTGAAACAATGTAACTAATAAAGAATAATAAATTTATTATACATATGAGTTTTAACTCATAGATGCTATGAAAGCAGTATACCACAGGGTAAAATCAATGATAAATAAATAGAAGGAAGCTCATTAGAGTAGAAGGAGAATGGGGAAAGTGAGGGAGGAAGGAAAGGGGAAGAACAGGAGATTAAAGTGGAGCAAATTATATTCCATGTTTGTATAATTATGTCAAAATGAACCTCAGTATTATATATAAGTATAAAACAGTAATAAAAATGTTTTATTTTTAATGGACATCTAGTATTTATATTTATGTGGTACAGTGCAACATTTCAGTACATATATATAATCTTTAATGATTAGATTGGAGTAATTAGCATATCTATCATTTCAGACATTTATCATTTCTTAATGTTAGAAACAAAATCATATATACTAGCTGTTTTGAAATATTCGTTTAATATTTTTTCACCATAGTTATCCTATTGTGCTGTAAAACATTAGAAGTTATTGCTTCTATCCAATTGCTCTCCTGTTACCAGTTCCTGTTTTATTATCAGATTGATTGAGCTCTCCCCTCTACCCCTTTTCTCCCTCTTTTGTTTTCTACCAGCATGTACCACAAATCTTATTTTTATTAAACATATGTTCAATTACCCTTGTAGTCTCTCCTGACTATCTATGTGACTGTGGCATTTAATGTTTCATCAGAGGCTGGATGGTCTAATACAGGTCATCTACATGTGTATTGCTGGCAGCTTGGCCCTGTGCTTCCAGCAGGCTGAGCTCAACTTTATTATAAGATACTATGATGGCAGAAAAGTTCCCAGTATCAAAATAAGGTAAGTTTGTCACACATTTTTTTTTAAATCAGTCCTTATCACATTTTCTCCATTAGTGAAATAAACCTAACTGGTAAAGTACAGAATTAATGGAAGAGGGACTTACACAAGAACTTGAAATAAGAAAGGAATGATTCATTGAGGGCATTATGTAACAATCTGCCCAGAGCCTAAAATAGTTTTGTGGAAATTATTAAGACCACCTTATAACTTATACCCTATAGTATAGTTTGTAACAAAATTAATTTTTACAATTAGAAGTTGACATGTTGAATTATTTTACAATCTATTGTGATCTTGATATGAGCTCTGTAATTACAAATTTGAGATTTTCTAATACACATAATGCCAAGGGGAATTTTTCTCTTGAATTTGCCTGCTGAAATACCCTTTAAAGATGAGACATGAATGGCATCCTAGATAAATCAGTGTTATCATAGAAGAAAATGTTGAAGCTAGATGATAATAAAATAGTACATTACTCCATGTTTCTAAAGACATTATTTTCAATAATACTAATGGTGTCTATTGTGTATTTCTTAATTTAAATGTGCTTACTTCCTAATTCAAAGGCTGCATAATGACACCAGGGGAAATTAGAATTTCACTAAGATTTTTTAAAAAAATGTATTACTTTGCTAAAATAATTTAGTAAAACAAAGAAACACTATACCTTGATGTAGACTGTGGGATGTGCCCAATTCTAATTAAATGGTTACATAACATTATGATATAAAAATTATGATGGCCAACTTGTGAAGAGCAAAAAATGTACTCTTCCTTATTCTACATTCATTTGTTGTTTTAGAACATGGCAAAATTAACACATTAAAATTATTACTGGAATAGAATCAGAAATTAGTGTTGCAAGTATTAATTTTTTAAATTTTATGTATGTCTTCTAATTTAATTTTAAATACTACTAGGAACAATATGCTAGTGTACATGAATTTAAAACAGAATTAACAGAATTATCCATGTTTTTATCCAAGATAACATATAGTAATTACAACACTTAAATAAATGACATAAGAAGGCAGTCATTTTCATGATCATTACTGTCATTCTGCAGAACCCAGAAAAAGAAAAGAGAGAAAACTGAGATGTGGGGTTATGGCTGAGTGGCAGAGCATTCGCCTACCCAATGTGAGACCCTGGGCTTGATCCTCAGCACCACATAAAAATGAATAAATAAAGGTACTGTATCCAACTATAACTAAAAAATAAATATTAAAAAAAGAGATGTTTCCTAAACAGAATTGTTTCTCTCAAATGACATTTTTTAACTGCCTACAAAGGTAGTTAACTCTTTAAATTATTAAAATAATTTTTACAGATATATTGGTGTTTAAATGGACATTATTGAAATAAAAATATAGTGGCCCTTGAATTATATATTTTCATATAAATCTAAATTAATTCTAGTCTGTGTTTAAAAAATTATAAAATTTTGAACAACAGGATCCAAAAACTAATGTAAAATCATTCTTTTTTTTTTTTTTGTTGCGGGGGAGAGGGTTGTTACCAGGGATTGTACTCAGGGACACTCGACCACTAAGCCACATCGCCAGACCTATTTTTGTGTATTTTTGTTTAGAGACAGAGTCTCACTGAGTTGCCTATTAACTTGAGGTTGATGAGGTTGGCTTCAAATTCGATATCTTCCTATCTCAGCCTCCTGAACTACTGGGGTTACAGGCCTGTGACACCTTGCCAGGCTGGAAAATAGTCTTATAGGGCATTTATTGTATTTGCAAAATTTATAAATAAAAAAAAGATTGTTCCCAGTACATATGTTTATTTTTTCCTTAGTTTTTCCAGTCCATGGTCCTCCACAGGTCCTCCTCTTTGCTGTTTATTTTAAAATCTTCTCTCAGTACATTACATACTTTTCTTTATTGTTGTCTACCCACGGATAGTGAGGAAGTAGAAGAAAGTGAGTCAAAAGAAGGTAGGCAAAAACTGAAAGAATTTTCAGCAGCCAACATGCTGTAGACAGGCATGGTGCTCTGCAGGACAAGGCATGTCCTTGATTTTCTCAGGAAACACTGTCCACATATCTCATAAAACAAGCAGAAATCTTTGTGGTTGGTAAGAAAGCAGGGTACAAATTGCAAAAGTCTATAGAAACAGAGAACTATTTCATGTGATAAAACAATCATCTGAGTTAACAGGGAAAAAGCTATATAGTCTTAGACAAGGGGGATGGAAAGACAGAAAAATCAGCAGATTCCATGCAATGTTGGGTTCATGATTTTGTGTATGGGTATGTATTTTACATTTTTTTTAAAGTTTTGTTTGATTGGTGCTGGGGATTGAACCTAGGGGTGCTAAATCCCTAGCTTTTTCATATTCTATTTATACATTTTTGATATTTATATTTATAGAGTTTATTTATAGAGTTTTGATAAGTTCCTAGGTGTCTCACTAAGTTGGTGAAGCTGGCCTCACACTTGGTATCCCCCTGCTTCTAAGTTCCCAAGTTGCTGGCATTATAGGTGTGCACCATCATGTCTACCTTCTATTTGTAGATAGGAAGTTACTATGTGCACTTGGAGCTCAGCATTGAAAAGTAGACAAGTCATGCTAGGAATTATAAAGTCATGCCTACACAACAATCTTTGTTGTACTATGTTATTTGTATGGAAAAATTCAACAAGGAAAGGAATGAACATTATTATTGTTTCCTTTGAAATTTGGAGGGGAATAAAGTCTACTAATGCATTTACTATCTCTTCAGTCATGACTTGGGAAATAAATGTGGCCTCTAAATGTAGAATTTCTAATATTTATTTATAAAATATCTTGGAATAGTGCTAGACAGCAAGGAAGTGTACAGAATCAAAAGGGAGAAATACTTTACATCAGTTTCAGTGTAAAAACCAGGAATATAATTCTGAATGGTTAATGTTATCCTAGAAAAAAGACTGTGAGGAGAATTAACCTCTACTCTACAAAATAGGACATTTATTCTCATTATAATTTTCAAGGAGAACATATTTAATCATGGCAATTTAAACTTCTCATCTCTACCCTCTGTTTTTTAATGATTTACCTCCTCCCTAAGGATGCCTAAGATGTTGTAAGGATGATTCTACTTTTGAAAAGAAATGGCTAGGATGGCAGAAATAAAACAAAACCCATTGCCTTAGTAAAAAGTAAATAATCTTCAATATCTGCAAGTGGCTGATAGCTGATCACACTTTTCTTTTGTCAGAGAAGTAGGTCCTTAGGAATAGAAAAGCACTCAGAAACTAAATAGAAGAGGTATTTTTCTCCTGAAAGAGAAAGTTCTGTCTAAAAAAAAAAAAAAAAGGAATCTTGAACACACTAAAACACAGGTTTAAATTCCAACACTGCTGCTCCAACACATAAAAACTGTCAGAACACTTGGTTTTATCAGCTGGTAGATCTCAGAAATGTAATTCAAAGAGTTCAAAAAATCATTGTTAAGGATGATTGCTTTTATAACATCACATTAAGATAATGGGATTTTGAAGGATATGGACAATAGGCCCCAGGGAGGGAACTTCCCTGTCTGCTCTCCTGCCCCGCCCTAAAAATCTCCCCCCATGATGAGGCCCTGCTAAATCCCTATATAAAGCAACCCCTTGTGGGAGCCCCCTGCCATTCCGCCCCACCAGAGACATGTTCCTCTGGTGCTTAATAAAGCATTCCTGTTCTACAAGGTCTTCTTCCATTTTCTTTTCTTTTTTGTATTCTCTTTCATGTGCTTTCAGTTTTCTATTTGGTTTATTTAAATTCTATGATATAAAAAGTAGAAATAATACATTATCTGAAGTTAAATTTTTTTAGATTTCATTCACTACCTTAATGGCTTATTATAGTATGATCATGTCAGTATTATAAATGAGACCACTTTAAAAATGTAGGTGAATTTATAAAGTATGGAATTGAGCACAAACTTAAAAAATTCAATAGTAGGTTTGCATTAAGAATGATGTGATTTGTGGATTAAAATTTAAGATGGACTGGTTCCGTACATTGTAGTTCTAGAGAATAGAAAAATATATTATTAAATAATTGTTTTTAGTGATTTGATTTTTAAATATGTGGATAAACTCCAGCATAACTTCAGAAAAGAGTTGAGTAAAGAAACAATAGAACATCCATACAATAAATTGATGAAACCGGTGAACCACAGTAAACTTTCACTCCTCTGAGTTGTTTTTGTTAGCCATTTTCGTTATAATTATGAAAAGCTTATTAACAGAGAAAACAGAACTGAGAAGTGGGACATTGCTATGACTAACCGGAGCATGTGGTTCAGAAACATTTGGAGCTGATTTAGAGTAGTGTGGAAAAATTTGGAGATGTGGGATCAAGAAGCTTTTGAATGTTATAGAGTGTTAATGGGAGATTCTGGTGGGAGCTCCTAAGACCAGAATGCAGACAGTGGAGACTATATTCAAGAGCTTTCAGAGGGGAATGAAGATTCCATTGGAAACTGCACTAGAGGACCTTCATGATATATTCTATCAAAGAGCTTGTGTACATTTTGCCCATCCCAAGAAATTGTGTGAGGGTGAAATTTTAAAAGTGATGAAGTAATTAATCTGACAAAGGAAATTTCAAGAAAGCACAATGCTCAGGTAATGGCATGGGTTTTGCTGGAAGCTTTTAGCAAGGCTTACTTTGCTAATTCGGAGCAGAAACTAGAGCTGATCAAACTTAAATTTTGTCTTTTAAAACTGAGTTCAAGCAAGTTGTGGCTGTTAATCAGAAGTTAGATCCTTTGTGTAAAGACAATAGGAAAGACAACTTTAGGGCATCTTAGGAATTGGCAAGACCACACCTTTTGAAATCTCAGGAGTACAGTGGGGAAAATTTCTTTGAAATGAGATCCTGGGGGTGTGCTGTTCACACAGAGTAACCTGGGAAATTGGTTCAGTCTGCTCTGAGACCCCTGTAGCAAGAATCCCAGGGGGCCCAGCTACATCCTTGGCATCATTCACACAGTGCTGGTTTTGAAGGAATGAAGAATGCTGGAGTCATGGGGGCTTCCACTGAGATTTAAAAGGAAGACTTTGGGAGGCCAGGCAAAGTGTAGAAGGATCAGAATCCTTACAGTCTATGGCTGAGAAGGGGCTTGTATGAAGCTGAGAAGGTGAAGCCAAAGCTGAAATGGTAAGAAATGCCAGTGGTGTGCATTTTTTTTCAACCAAAAAAAAAAAAAAAAACAAAAAACATTGCTGACTGCAAAGCTCAATCCAGGCTGAAAGAGAAGCCATATGTGTTATAACAGCAAGACCAAGGAATCCTGGCTGTGAAGCCCTTTGGAGAGGACATTTCACCATCATGCATCCTAAATGCTATACATTGAGTTAAGGAACCTATATGCCCATCTGGATTTCAGTTTTATTTTGGTTCCTTCCCTTCTTTCTATGTTCCATTCCTCCATTTTGGAATGGAATGTTCAGTCTCTGTCATTAAATACTGGTGCACAGATGACTAGTTTTTAATTTTTATGTGGGTTCACAGACCTGAATTTACCTCAAAACTCAGATGAGACTTGGAACTTGGACTTTGGGGCAATGCTGGAACAGTTATGACTGCAGGATTATTGGAAATGAACTAAATGTATTTTTCATTATGAGGCAGATATGAGCTTTTGGGATCCAGGGGCAGAATACTATGGTTCAGAAATTACATGTCTCCTGTATCAATGCAGGAATGTTTAGAGGTAAAATGATTGGAATGTGATAGCTGTGCTAATTAGTCCATCCTATTTTGGATGGACTAGCTGGGCAACTATAGGCAAGTAGGACATGGTTGGAGAAAGTGAGTCAAATGGGATGTACCCTGGAGGGTTCCATTTTCTCTGTAGTATTTTCTCCTCTCTTTTTCATATCCATTCATTCTCATTCTCTCTCCTTTTCATTCTCTCTCATTCCCTCCCCCACTTCCTGGTTACCAGGAGGTGAGCAGCACCACCCTCCTGCCATGTTTCCTCACCTTGTGTCCAGAGCAATGAAGTCAAATAAAACTTTCCTCCTTTGAGTTGTTCTTATATGGCATTTTGGTCACAGCAATGAAAAGTTGGCTAGCACATACAGGTATTAATTAATTTTAATACTGTAATAAATTTATATAATAATAGATATTTTTAGGTTCAAAATTATTCTATTTAATAAGAACTTTATCAAGTTCTTCAACTTCTTAATCCCTGGCTTTTATCAATAGTCTTTTTGCTTCAGTCTTCTGTTCAGTTTTCCTTGTATCACCACATTTATTTTCTCACTTCCTCTCTGGGCTCCTGGTGGAGGCAACAGGCATACTTCAACATACAGAACCATGGTGCCGAGTTCATGGACCTGTATGTGCTGCAGTAATGCACTTCCAGCAACCATATCACTGGTGCCAAAGACCATGCATCTATCCAGATGAATGTGGCAGAGGTAGAGAAGGTCACTAGCAGGTTTAATGGCCACTTTAAAACCTATGCTATTTGTGGGACTATTTGAAGGATGGGTGAGTCAGATAATTCCATTCCCCAATAAGCATTCTCTCAAAGAATTTTTTACTGGAGATATTTGTGGATGTGGAATATGTGTCACAAATAAATAGCAAAAGCCAAAAAAGAAACGTATTTTCTCCCCCAAATACATTTTTGCTTTAATGCTCTTTACATGGTGGTAAAGCTCTGAGGTGTTTTATAGGTTTCTTTTTTTTAGGCATTTTTCTGAATAAAAACTTTTGAGATATGTAATTTTCACATAGAACTTAGAAAAATTAATAAAGTTCAAACAAGAAATCACAGAAGAAACAGTATAAAATTTTTTTGAGAAAAAATAAATGGATTGTGAATACTACAAATCTAAGGGAAAACAGAATTTGAAACCTTGTTAATGAGAAGGAATAGATTTTGGAGAGCAAATTTATCTGAAAATCCATAAATCCTGGTAAGGTTAGATTCAGTATAAACTAATTGGCATAAAAAATACAAGAGAATGCCCCCATGGAATCATGGAATTCATATTGTTGTATTTGAGAGACTTAGCTTTGATCCAAAAATATACACATGAAGAACCAGCCTCTATCTCAGAGCAAAGCCTGTCCAAGGAAGGGACATGACCTTTGTCCTTGGAAAGACCCACAGAGTGCTCCTAGGCACACCCCCACCCTGTTAAGTTGTTTATCTACAAATAATAGGAGAGATCTGCTGCCCAGGTGTCCTTGACTCAGTCAGGCTAGGTGGGGATCCATAGCAACTCCCTAGCAGCCACCAATCAGCATGAGACAGGGAAATACCTGGGATGCCAGATGACCCTCCCAGTAGTTTATGGTGGTTGATAACATGTTGGGAAACCATGTAGTTTAGCACATACACCCCTTTTGGCCTAAACCAATCAGTTCAAACAAATCCCCCTCTTGTAGTAACCAATCACCCTTACCCAACTTGTTCCTACCAGTGAATGTGCTAATCATGTTTTAGAGTTGTTATTTGATTTTCCTGCGGTGTGTGATGATTTGCTAAGAGATGCTATGATGTATGTGGGGGTCCCTGCCTTCTCCAAAGAATGTATAAAACTGCTGTGAACCCTGGGCTCGTGGCCTCTCAGCATCACCAGATGCTGTGTGCACGTGGAGGACCAAGCTAGCTCGCAATAAACACCTCTGCAGCTTACATCGATCTTGGTCTACGGTGGTATTTTGGCGGTCCTGAATTTGAGCATAACACACATATCTGAAAGAAAATAATCTTATCCATATTGTATCCAGCTTGTTCATAAGATCAAAAACTCAAATAATTCTCATTAATCTATCAAGGAAGTGTTTTTTAAATTTTTAACAATTTGAAGATGATGCTCATAATGATAAATATTCTTATTCTAGGTGCCTGACACATAGTTTCCTTCTGATCAACTATACAAACAAAAATATAACAAAGTGCCCAAATGTTGGAAAATCATGTATATGAATGCAAATATTACCTTTTATTGGTGAATTTTGTCTAAGTTTTATTTCCCTAATAATCTCTCACCAATTCTACTTCAGACTTTGATAATATTTATAGATTTCCACCAATTTTCTTTTTTGTAAACAAAACCTTTTGAAAAACTAGGCAAAACTGCTGCAGTCTGGCTGGACACAAAATCACGAGCCACTCAAGCAGGAACAAACTTTATTTCCAAAACTCCCGCGAATGCCACACACACACTACACAAACAGGAAATCCCTCTTCCGGAATTCCCTCCTACCACACTTCCCCAACCAATGGGAACTCTCCAGGAGTACCATGAGAGCTTCAAAGTAGCAGGCAGAGTCGGACAACAAGGGTCTAATCTCCAATTGAATGCACATCTTAACATAATCATTATCATCTCAATGGCTTGCTGGTGTCACATTTCAACCAAAAATGTCATGCATCATTCCTACATGGCTATGGCTCTCAGCATCTTCCCCCATCTGTTTAGTTAAACAACAAGCAATGTGGCTTAGGGACTGTGCCTATTAGGTTGTCCAATACAACATATAGTCCTTACCCATCATTGGATGACCTGACCTCTAGGCTTCAGCCTCCTGTCTTAGGTTGGTACCACAGCAATTGGATCATACCCCTCACTGACTACCGGTCCAGCGTACAGCCATACTTGTGGATAGGCCTTTGCACCAGTGTGTGGGGGGGTGAGGTTCTTTGCCTCACCTCTGTTGGCCCCCAAATTTGGCCTTGGTGCCAGTGGGGGGGTGAGGTTCTTTGCCTCAACTCTGTTGGCCCCCAAATTTTAGACCATCACTAGTAGAAGGGAGGAGGATACAGAAATGCCACAACACCAAGCCAATTGACAGCTTCTTTGCAAAAATTGTATCACCGGTGACACCATCAGCAAAGATACTCCAGCATTACCACAATTCGCTGCACCAACAGATAGTTAGTTCACAATGTATACAAGTGATACATAGTCCAAGCAAGTTCTGCAAGCAGTTCAAGCGGAGGAATCTATCAATATGTCCATTTCCTCCCAAAGTAAATCAACTCCTTGATTGAGCATTACTTGTTGAGTTATTATTCATTGATGCATCAGTTTATACAGTTTACTATGATAGCTATCGAAGAAGCTGTAGTTTGGTTTTATCTTTGTCTTCACCGGCACTGGGATGAAGACAGGAATTCTGGTAATAATGCTAAAAAAAAAATGTAACATTCCAACAGGTACTAAGAAAACAATTTTTTGAACAATTCACATTATCCTGAACAGAATTATTAAATATAATGAAAAGGAAAGGTGAAAGTAAACAAACGGATCTGTTAACCTCCTTATTTGTTCACATATTAAAACAATCCTCAACAGCTGTTTACCCAATTTAAATTAAACCATTAAAATCACATGAATAAAAACAAATTCGGATCCATTTTTTCATGAGCACACCTCATATATGATATATGGACATACGCACATACAGACATACAACACAAAACACAAGTGTACACACATAACATACAACACATAAGACAATAGTAAAGGCCTTATAGCTTTACACAGGTGAAATCTCCATTGCAATGTTTAAAAACTCCACAGTCAAAAAATAAAACTGATCAGAAAAACATTAACCTATGTCTGTATGAGCTCAAAAAATAAAATAAAACTTTATGATGTGGGAAAAGGCAATAATAAAATAGATATTAAAAAAGCATCCTGGTTAATCACTGTCACAGATGTAAGAATAGCCAAGCTGGAGCTCTGGATATCAGCTGTTATGGATTTGACTCAAATCATCTTCTTTTTGGTCTGTAGAAATCACTTTGGTTAGTCTCTCTGGAATCCAAATCGGCTGCTGTTCTCCCTGTGGAAACACACAAACAGAACCCCGACTCCAGACAATCACCAGGTCAGGACCTTTCCATTGTCCTGTTAGAATATCCTTCCAAAGTACCTTAGGCTTACGTACATTTTTTGGATACATATGCCTTTCTGCAGCATTAAGCCCTGATGAATCCAAATTTTAAAAGTTTAGAGTAAAAAGGGTTATTTTAAGTTTATCTTTGGGGGATCTATATCCCTTTCCAATTCCCTCTTTTTGCTTTAATAAGTACAATTCAATAGTTTGATGAGCTCTTTCAACTATACCTTGTCCCTGTGGATTGTATGGAATCCCTATTATGTGAGTAATGCCAAATGATGAGCAAAATTGTTTAAAGGAGGTGGAAGTATAACCAGGACCATTATCTGTTTTTAACGGTTTTTGAATGCCCACAGTGGCAACATTTTGTAAGCAATGAGCTATAATACCTTTATAGTTTTTTCTCCAGCATAAAGGGAGCCCATCAAAAATCCAGAAGAAGTATCAACTATAACATGCAACTATTTTAATTTTCCAAATTCTGGCAAATGTGTGACGTCCATCTACCAAATATGGTTAGGAATCAATCCTCTAGGATTGACTCCAGGATTAACTTGTGGTAAAAAGGTCAGACAATTTTGACATTGTTTTATTATATGTCTGGCTTGTTCCTTAGTTATTTTAAAATGCTTTTGTAAAGTATTAGCATTGACATGGAACCTTTTATGAAAATTTATAGCTTCTTCTAGTGTAGAGAAAATATGTATGTCATGTGTAGTTTTATCTGCTAAATCATTGCCCAAACTAAGGGCTCCAGGCAATCCTGTATGTGCCCTGATATGCCCTATAAAGAATGGATCTTTTCTGTCCCAGATTAGACTATGTATAGTGGAAAACAAGGAGAAAACAGTAGAGGAAGGGGAAATCCTACCAGTATCTTCAAGGGATACTATAGCATTAACAATATACTGACTATCAGAAAATAAATTAAATACAGAATCTTTAAACATCACAAAAGCTTGTAATCCTGCATTAAGCTCTACCTTTTGAGCTGATTGTTTGGGTACTAAAAATGCAAAAGTTTGATCAGGGGTAACTACTGCTGCTGTACTATTATTTGACCCATCAGTGAATATATTTGGAGCATTCATGATAGGTGTTTTTCTTGTCATTTTTGGAAAAACTACAGGATCCAAAGACCAAAAAGACAACAAAGGATTAGATGGTAAGTGATTATCAAATGAAACATTAGATTTACTCATGATTATTGCCCAAGTATTTAACTCATTAGCTAACTCATCAATTGAATCCATAGTAAATGGAGTAATAATTTTATTGGGAGAAATTCCAAACACTCCCTTTGGTGCTTTTATTCCATTGAGTATTAATTGTCCTACAACCTCAGGATATCTAGTAAGAATAGTGTTAGGAGAATAAGAAAAATGTATCCACAATAAAGGAATTTCTTGCCAAAATACTCCTGTAGGAATATTTTTTGTTGGTAGTATAATAAATCATAAAGGCAAACTTATATCAATTCAATCCAAATGCATATTTTCCATATATGTTTCAATAATTTTAAATGCCTTTCTTGCTTCAGGCGTTAACATGTGGGATGAATTGGGATCTGATGGACCTTTAAGGATATCAAATAAAGGTCCCAACTCTCCTGTTGGTATGCCTAGATAAGGCCTTATCCAATTTATTCCTAATAACTTTTGAAAGTGGTTAAGTGATTTGAGTTGATCTACTTGTATTTGAATTTTTGGTGGATGGACCAAGGGTGAGCATAATAGAACTCCTAAATAATTAATTGGAAAATTTAATTGTACTTTATCTATTGCTATCTCTAGATTATAATTTTTTTTTAAAGAGAGAGTGAGAGAGGGAGAGAGAGAGAGAAGTTCAATATTTATTTTTTAGTTATTGGCGGACACAACATCTTTGTTTGTATGTGGTGCTGAGGATCGAACCCAGGCTGCACGCATGCCAGGCGAGTGCGCTACCGCTTGAGCCAAATCCCCACCCCCAATATATTTTTTTAATAAATTTGTAAGTGTGGCATAACATTCTAGCAATATGTTTTTATCTTTGTGCGCTAACAATACATCATTCATATAGTGAAATGTTTGTAGTTCAGGATTTTGATTTCTAAGTGGCTGGATTGCTTTGTTAACATAAATTTGACACATAGTTGGGCTGTTAGCCATCCCTTGAGGGAGTACTTTCCATTCATATCTCTGATCAGGACCTTCATGATTCAGTGCAGGGATAGTAAATGCAAAATGTGGACTATCCTCAGGATGAATTGGAATTGAAAAAAAAAAAAAACAATCTTTAATATCTATAGCTAAAACGTACCAGGTTTTTGGCAAAGCAGACAATTGAGGAATCCCTGATTGAGCAGGTCCCATAATAACCATCTCATTATTAATGGCTCTTAAATCTTGCAATAATCTCCATTTACCAAATTTCTTTTTAATGACAAAAATGGGAGTATTATAGGGAGATACAGAAGTTTGTGTATGTCCCTCCGCTAATTGTTGTTTGACCAGGTCATGGGCTGTTTATATCTTTTCTTTAGTCAGGGGCCACTGAGGAACCCATACTGGTCTTTCTGATTTCCAAGTAATTTTTATTGCCTCAGTGACCCCTTCTGAAAACCCAGTCCATGTCTATTTATTCCTTGATCTATTTGAATTGGTGCTGCTATACCTTGTTCTCCTGATCTTTTTTCTTTACTGAAACCTTGTCCAGCCCTAATAGTGGGCGCATTTGGATTGATGTTATTTGTTAATGTCAAACCTAATTGATCTAGGACATCTCATCTCCATAAATTTATAGTAAGATCATCCAATACACATGGCTGTATAGTTCCTTCACATCCTTCAGGATCCTTCCAATCTAATACCATTGCACTTCTATGGGGATTAGTTGCCACTCCTAGGCCTCGAAGTGTTTGAGTGGCTTGTTGTAGTGGCCAATGTTTTGGCCATTCTTGACAAGAGATGATGCTAAGGTCTGCACCTGTATCCAGTAGCCCATTAAATTCATGTCCTTGAATATTTAGTTTTAGCATGGGGCGAGAATCTAAATTTAAAGACAGCATAGCCCAATCTACACCTATGGAGCCTAATCCCCTGGAACCTCTTTCTACAGGACGACTGGAAAATTTATCATGCAGGCTGGGTATTATTAATAACTGTTTTATTCTATATCCTGGTGAAATTACTGATATGCCTCTTGGAGAACCAGCTATAATTTGTATTTCACCTACATAATCGGGATCAATTACCCCAGGACTTATCATAAGTCCTTTTAGTGTAGAAGAGCTGCATCCCAATAATAAGCCTACTGTTCCTTGGGGAAGAGGTCCTTTTACTCCTGTGGAAATGATTTGAACTCCCATCTCTGGAGTTAGTACTGACAGAGGTGCAGATGTCCAACCCTGTGCTCCCTCTTGTTCCTCTGATGAGAGATCTGATGCATAATATGTCCTGGGCACTACCCTGATGAGGTTGCTGTGTTCCTCTATGGTGTTTCTGG
Organism: Callospermophilus lateralis; assembly: GCF_048772815.1. Lineage (NCBI taxonomy): Eukaryota > Metazoa > Chordata > Mammalia > Rodentia > Sciuridae > Callospermophilus > Callospermophilus lateralis. The sequence goes on from NC_135316.1 coordinate 39,385,239, forward strand.
GTTCCTCCAGTGCCCTGTACATTTGTGGTTGTGGGCCCTGGAGCATTGGGCCCCCCTGTTCGTTTTTTGGCAATGGAGCCCCATGCCTTTCTCCACGATATCGTGGGTAAACACCCGGTCCTTTTCTGTTTTTTTGATAATGGAGTACCCTCTATGGTGGTTTGAGAACAGCATTCATTAGCCCAACGTCTCCCTCTATGGCATCGTGGGCAAATACCCGGTATTCTATTCCTTTGATACCTAGTTTTGTTAAACCCTCTTCCTATGGGGCAATTCCTTTTAAAATGTCCTGTTTGTTCACAATTGTAGCATGTTTTTGGCCTAGCATCTAAAGCCTGTTGTACTGCAAGACTTGCCCTTGTTCATTAATGTCTCTACATAATTTAATATATGTGTTTAAATCTTCGTGTTTCCATGGTCTAATGACCTCTGTGCACCAATGATTTGCATTCTCATAAGCCAGTTGTTTTATTAATGGCATTGCTTGTTCTGTATCCCCCAAAACTCTGCCAGCTATTTGAAAAAGCCTATCTACAAATTCAGCGTAAGGTTCATTAGCTCTCTCTATTACCTTAGATAATTGACCTTGTAAATCTCCATGTCCTTATAAAGTCTTCCATGCCCTAAATGCGTCTGCAGCATATATAGCAGGATCATATTCAATTTGTTGCCATTGACCCTCATAAGGTCCTTTTCCTAACAACATATCTAGATTTCTTTGAGGTAACCGGCTGCTGCATTTCACCTAGCTGTCTCCATGCAAAATTCCTCATTGGCAACCTTCCATAACAAATATTGTCCTCCATTTAGCACATATTTACACATACTAGCCCAATCTGCTGGCGTCATGTCCAAGTTGGTAGTGGATTTGACCTTGCTTACAGTGAAGGGTGCTTGGGGACCATAGGTTGTTACAGTCTCCTTTAACTGCTTCACTGTTTTGAAATCTAGAGCATGGTGAATTCGCTGCCCTCCTGCCTGCTCAAGCACAGGGCATGCTAATCTTTGAGGTCCTGTCTCAGGATCCCATCTATCAACTATGGGGGTTTAGGGCCACTCAGCTGTCTCCATAGGTGGAGCTGTTGGTTGAATTATGCCCTCTGGTGATAGAATGGTGTTATTAGCAGCCTCCTGTTGTAGCTTGTTTCCTAATAGTCCCTTTTCTTTAAATTTTCTTCCTCTGTCTGACTAGCTCGAGAGACCTTCTCTTTTGCTTGATCTAAAATGTCTTTCTCCATGGTCTGAACCTCTAACAATTTACTTAACACTCTTTTGGTTTGTGTTTTACTAATTTCTAATCTACTATAAAGATAAGGCAACCCCACAAGATAACACAAAACAAAACTAAAACAGAATGAAACAAAAATGGAACAAAAAATCGTTGTATCAATTTTCTCTTCCTCAAGGCCGAACAACTTCAAACCTTGAGCCAACCATTTTTCCCAGTTTGCCTGAGAAAGTTCTAGGGATAGGCAGTTTGAAACAAAAACAAAATAAATCAAAACAAGAACACATTGTTTTTTGAAATGGTCACCCATTCTCTCGCCTTCCCTCAGGGGCAAGCAGTTTCACTTACCTCCAAGCTTCAGGCATTTCGCACCCAGGCCACCAAATGCCGCAGTCTGGCTGGGCACAAAATCACAAGGCACTCAAGCAGGAACAAACTTTATTTCCAAAACTCCCGCCAATGCCACACACTCGGCCTTCTCCTGGGACACACTACCCCAACAGGAAATCCCTCCTCTAGAATTGCCTCCTATCGCACTTCCCCAACCAATGGGAACTCTCTTGGAGTCACTGGAGAGCTCCAAAGTAGCAGGAGGAGGTGGACAGCAGGGGTCTAATCTCCAATTGAATGCACATCTTAACATAATCATTATCATCTCAATAGCTTGCTGGTGTCACCTTTCAACCAAAAATGCCATGTATCATTCCTAGTTGGCTATGGCTCTCAGCACAAAACCACTTGGCATTAAGGTTTCTAAAGCTAAGATCCCAAACAACTTTTAAAAGTATATTTGGTATAAAATAAAATGTAGGAAAATAAGAATCACACAATTCAGATACAGTCACACTTTACTTAATGACAGGAACACATTTTGAAAAGTATATGAGGTGGTTTCTCTTTGTGTGAACATTATTGAGTATGTTCATACAAACCTTGGTGCTATAATTCAATCTTTCCACTTGGCCTCTTGAAATTATCAAGAGAGATGGTAAACTCAAGATGGATAAGGCTGCTGCTAGTTTTATATAACATACTATCTTGCAGTGAAATTTTTAAAAAATTAAAGAAAGAGTACACTCTAAAATAACAATGAAACATACTACCTACATACACCTGTAATTTAATAGTTTGCTATCTTTGTTAAGTATTATGTACTATAGGTAATTGTCTATGCTGTATGTTTGCATTACTAGCTACATAAACATGAATGACTGTGCTAAGATGTTACAAGGCCCTGGCATTGCTAAGCAGTTCTCAGTCCCATTATAATCCTATAGGACCGCCATTGTGTAGCAGCCCATCATTGCCAGAATATCAGATGAGGCTTGTGAGTATATATAGTTTCATCAACCCAGTATTATAAAGTAACTATTATAGGTCAAGGAAAAGCTTTTTCAAATAATCCAGATGATGCCCATCTTAGAAGTCCCTCCATCCTTTGGTGAAAGGCAATCTAATATTTAAAGTATATAATTCTTTTCATTTTTTAATATCAGACAAATGTCCTCTTCTTGACATTAGAGAATAGACCTGTTTAGTTTTTAAAATGTAATATAACCTTATATCCATTTTTAATCTATAAGTTTTCCTTTTATCTTTCCTTTTTCTTAAAAATTTATTTTTGCAAAAACCTTACCATTGTGTGTGACCTATGCAGTAATCTTTGAGCAAATCTACACATATATTTGTACTTAAGTTTTCCTGAAACTTTGTAGTTGTAATAGAGATCAGATCAGACACTGGTTTGATCTCTTTGGCAGGACTAATACACACTTGTTGGCAAGTGCATATAGGACACATAAAGAAGTCTGTTCTCTTATTTTGATTTTAGCAGTCATTGATGCTCAATGGTATAAACTATTCATGTACTGGAGTTTGCAAATATGATGATGTTTTAATCATCTCATTTTTAAAAATGTATTTTAGCAAGGACATTTTCCTTATCTGCTATAATAATCTAAAATCATTGTATAATTTTATTAGTATACTAAAAGAGAAAACACAATAAATGCTCAATTATTTTCCTTTCTTTATCACATAATAAATTATTTCCCATCATCCATTGAAAAATGACAAATTATTTTCTAATTATGACTTCATAAATATAACAATTACAAGACTTTTCATTGTGATAACTTATTAGTTTTTTTGAAGCTATCTCATTCCATCATATGCCAGTTGAGGCAACTTCATTTTAATCCTGACTTCATCACTCTACTAGTCTTAGATAGTTTCATACTATCTGGAATTATAAAATTCTCTACACTCATCATACATATTTTGTGCCTCAAACAATCAGCTTTTTTTTTCCCTAAGACTCTATGATTTCTATGAAAAAAAAAATGGTACTTCCTGTCATAAACTGGGGATAGGGATGTGGCTTGGTGATAGAGCACTTGCTTATCATTTGCTGTGTTTAAAACCCACTACAAAAAGAAAAAGAAAAGAAAAGAAACAAAACCAAAAAAACCCACAACCTGGGTATTAGGAATTATTAGTATGACTGAGTTGATGATTTTCTAGAATTTTTCAGTTTACAAATGGATTCTCTAGACAGATAACAGGCAAAATGGAACATTCAGTGATATATTTACATATATAAATATTTTATGTGTCTGTATATAAATGATATATTTTATGTAATTTATAACACATTTATCTTGCTAAAAATTAGATAAAAACAATTATAATATTAATAGCTTCACAAATATAGTTATTAAAGATATGAGCAATTTTTTGTATATGCTCTTCTAATCACTGTATCCATTTTTCAAAAAAAACATAGTTGCAGCATAACTGTACTGAAAAAAAATGTACAGCAACTACATACTATATTGTCCCCATCTTAGTACACTGTGTTGAGTTAGAAACCACATTTCACAGTTATTGCCAGGCCTTATGTAGATGACTATTCTGATCATTTGGTTTTCTGAAGAGCAATCTCTAGTAATATTTTTTAGAAGTGACAAATAAGGAATTACTTGTTGAGTTCTTTTATGCTAATAACTTTTTATTTTTGCCTATCATATTTGATATTCAATTATAATGTCTATAAAATACATGTCTTATACTTTTTTTTGTAAACATATTAAATATGCCACTATGCCTATCTCTGGGATAAAGCAAAGCTGCAAAACTAATTTATTTGCCTTATAAATGAGGCTTTTCTATTTTATTTCTGTGTTACACACTATAGAATTTCAAAATCTAATTATGAAATTTTTTAACTTTAGCAAAATTCTTAAATTACATATTTGAGGATTTTTCCACTTTATTTCACTTTTGAAAGTGAAATAATGGCTACTCCTTTTATTTATGTATTTGATTTTATTTGACCCTGATGAATATTGTTATTTTCTACTCAGTTTTAATTTTATTTATGTCTTTTTTGTTTAGTGTTTGTTTTTAATTATCATTTATTTTCTATGTCTAAGGTCTTAGCTTTTGTAGAATTTCTAGTCTGGTTTTCATTTCTAAAGTATTGTTTTCCTCTACTTCTATTGATATTCTTATTTGTCACTGTTGAGGGTCACAGACAAGTCAAGATGGCATCTGGCACTTTGCCAGAAGGAGTGGTTTGTGAAGCCAGAGAGCCAATAATACGATGGAGATTCCTTAATGGCTGACTTCTGTATCTAGTTTATGTTAATTAAGTTAAGCTGTGTGTAATTAGTTGGGTATATATACTTCTCTGTCCCATAATAAAGCGGCTCCTGCTGTATCAACCTTAACAAGTTGCTTATCACCCCCCAGATATTTTGCCCAGCCAGACTGCGGCAGTCACTTCATTTCTTTATTTTTTCTAATTGTTTTTTGTCATTTCTCTTTTTTTTTGTCTTTGTATAATGGTTTTATTGTAATATTGTTATCTTCCCTTTTCTCCCAAAATATATACAAATTAATAGACTTTTCCATTGCCCTCCCAATTATTTTTTAACTTTATATTCAATGAGATTTTACTTGGGTTCTCCCTTTTCTTTCTTTCTTTTTTTTTTATTTCACATTATTTGACAACACCTTTACTGAGCTTTCAATAGAAGATTGAGTTCAGAGAAAACAAATTAATTTAACTTTTTCCTTTTTTCAAAGAAGTAGCAATAGATACTGATAGAGACTGATTAATAACTATCTATGAAAGCATAGATAGTTCTTGCTTTTCACTACTTTAAATGCAGTATCTGAAAAATTGCTTTTGATTTATGGGTGTTGATTTTATATCCTTCTACTTTGCTGAATTCATTTACTAATTCTAGAAGTTTTCTGGTGGAATTTTTTTAGTCTTCTAGGTAGAGAATCATATGGTTAGCAAATAGTGCTAATTTGAGTTCTTCTTTTCCTATCCATATCCTTTTAATTTATTTTGTCTGTCCAATTGCTCTGGCAAGTGTTTCAAGAACTATGTTAAATAGAAGTGGTGAAAGAGGGCATCCCTGTCTTGTTCAGGTTTTTAGAGAGAATGTTTTCAATTTCTCTCCATTTAGAATGATGTTGGCCTGGGGCTTAGCAGAGATAGCTCTTATGAGATTAAGTTATGTTCCTGTTATCCCTAGTTTTTCTAGTGTTTTGAACATGAAGAGGTGCTATATTTTGTCAAATGCTTTCTCTGCATCTATTGAAATGATCATATGATTTTTATCTTTAAGTTTATTGATGTGATTAGTTACATTTATTGATTTTTGTATGTTAAGGCATCCCTGGGATGAACCCCATTTGATTGTGATGCACACTATCTTTTTTATGTGTTTTTGGATTTGATTTGCTTGAATTTTATTGAGAATTATTGCATATATGTTCATCAGAGATATTGGTCTAAAGTTTTCTTTCTTTGAAGTGTCTTTGCCTGGTTTTGGAATCAGGGTGATATTAGCCTCATAGAATGAGTTTGGAAGTGCTCCCTCTTTCTCTACTTCCTGAGATAAATTGAAGAGTATTGGTATTAGGTCTTCTTTAAAGGTCTTATAGAACTCAGCTGTGTATCCATCTGGTCCTGGTCTTTTCTTGGTTGGTAGATTTCTGATAGTGTCTTCTATTAATTAGGAGGAAAACATTTTATATTGCTTTTTGGTTACTGATCATATTATAACATTAATAACAAATCTTATAAGTAACTCCTAATGTGGACCCCAAATCTTGATATAATTTTGACAGCTGAGGAAAACAGAAATGACATTTCTTGATTACAAATGATTTCTATAGACAGATAACATGTAAAGTGAAACATGCAACATGTTTTCTTGTTACAAAGGAGTGGAAAATCTGAACATATCGTATCTGTCACTTTAGTTAATTACTACTTATAAATGAATTTAACAACAAACAAATATAAAACATATTTCAAGAAAATTGAGAGGTTGAAAACACAGGGCTATCTAAGAGATAATTAAGTGAACTACATAGGTTGGTGATGAATAGAATCTTAGTTTTTGAAAAGGAGGATTTCTTTTGGAGTAAGACTTTTTCTTAACTTTTCCTTACCACTAAGACTTTTTCTTACTTCTCCTTACATTCTTATACTAAATTCTTTTCTTAAATTTAAAAAAGGCATACATATTGATGTAAGAAACTGAGAAAACTAGTAAATATGCTAAATGACAGGATTGTAATGAATAATTCTATACAGGAAACAAATAAAACACAAATACAATAACAAGATATTTATCATAGATCAGTGGTTGCAATCTCAAATGTAATACGCAAAATGCTGACAGCTATATGGAGGAGAAAAGAGGGCTGTCACACAAGGATAAAGAGGAGTTTGAAAATTAAGTTTTGAATTTAAAGAAGTTGGCTTTGGAGAGAGTTAAGGCCAGATTGCCAACACCATGACTAGGATTCCAGTGGCAATGAAGAAGGGTACTGAAGTTTCTATTCCTGTGAATGCCTGGGTGCTTCCTGGTAGATTATTTATCAAAGTTCAATCATAAACTAAACTTATATTCTATATGATGAAAATGTAAAATATCTGAGCTAATCTGTGTGCTCTAGATTTGCCCAGTGTGATCACAAACAGAGTAGGTAAAACTGAACCCTCCTAAAATTAATGACTGCAGCATGGCCTACTGTCAGCCCCAAGGATCTCACAGTATGATCTCCCATCAACAGAGAAGAAGGGGATAAAAAAGCTTAAAATTCTGAGACACAAGGATGTTTATTTTTTAGAAAAAGAAATCCTTAATAAGTAAATATGTATGTTCAAATGAATCCTTTCATTTAGTACAGATTTCTTCACTTTTGTTATAGAAAGGCTGTATTCACTGTTAGCCATAGTAACCCTATAAGTTACCAATTGTAGAAGTTGTAGTTGTGTTTTATATATATAAAACACAACTATATATATATTCTGCTTTATATAATCATAGAACCACTGATTTTTAACAGGTTGTAAGATCATCTGAAATAGCCTGTATTTCTTAATTTTTCTTGAAAGTAGGTGGTTTAGGGTGTGAGGAGTAGCAAGATAAGATAGAGAAATTTCAGATAAAGCAGAAATATATACATCTGGCATATATACATTATATAATATATATGTATATGATATTTTAATGTCAATTTTATATCAATCTATTCCAATATAACACAGTACATATCTACACTAAAATTTGTTGTTTATGTCAAGTTTATATTTAAGTAAGAATCCAGAGTTTTTATGTGTGAAATTCAAAAACCCTAAATGTAAGAGAAATTTAAAGTTTCAATGATGTTTTCATCAAAGAAATGTATCATACTTTGTGTTATAAAAATACAAGTGTCTGAATTTGTCTAACATATTTCAATTTTGCAAAATTTATCTGAGGCTGTCACACTGGAATCATGCAGTCAAAGACAAAAGGAGCCAGTGCACTGGATTTTATTTTGCAACAAGCTCTCTAAGAAAGTCTAAAAATGGTATTACAGGTTAAACTCAGGTAATTACCTCAGAGAAATTCAACATGAAATTTGTTTAAGTCACTATGAAAGTTTGGTCTTTATTATATACTGAAATCATATCCTAACTAATACAGTATGTCCTAACTGGAAAGTCATGCTGATCATCATTAATTAGTCTTATACAATTTTCTTTCCCTCTTCTCCCTCTTTCTCCTCCATTTGATAATTTTATGTAAATTTTGCTGTTTTTCACAATTGCTAAAAGCCTAATTATGATTAATTGCTTTCCTTCTAAGTTAATTAACTAGCCATAATAAATTGAAGTCAATTTAAATTGTGTCTTGCCCTAAAGACTCCCATCATAATTACGTAAGACAAAGTGATAGAATATTTGATAAAGATATTTTAGGCTAGTTAAATATTTTTTTATTGAGACATTTTTTTCACACTATTATGCTCCTGATATTTTAAAACTATCTTTCAATTTTAGTTGTTTGGATACATATTAATAGTCAGTAGTCACAGAAAACATGCATCCTGTGAAGAGATGAAACAAAACTGCACAGAGAAAATAATTTACTCCATATATGAATCATTAAAACATGATTTATATAAGCCCACTAGTTAATTTTCACCTGTAGGTTAGACCTCAGACTAAGCTCAGAGAGTCAAGTAATTCTAGATGGGCAGGCAGGCTGCTTCTCATGCAATACAGACACTTGCCCATCTTCTCTATTTGAAATAGCTGTACCTCCACTTATTTCAATCTGATCTCATACCTTTCTATTTCTCTTTTTCTCTATTGCTCTCTTTCTTTCTTTTACTTGGTAGGTTTTGTTAGTATCAAATAGTTCTCTAGTATCAGAATCCAGGTACTAAAAATGTCTCCTTGTGTCTTAGAAAAGTTAAAATTTAAGTATTTTAATTTTAAAACCATTGACACATAGTAGAACTGAAAGAATAGAAAAATAATGTTCAGTTCAAATCTAAAGGGACAATATAGAACATAACACAGATTTGAGAGCAATTTTTAAAAAAAATCTTCTGTTTTTTTTTTTTACAAGAAATTATTTTCTGAATATAACATGCTTATTCCTAATACATAAACCCTCTAGTTTGGTGGAATGGAAGAGAAAGGATGTTCATAACTTTGAAGGGAAAGTCAGAATGATTTAGCTGAGTATGGTTCCATTCTTTATCCATCATAGGAGGCCCTTCAGATTATTCTGTATTGAAATTGTTGTATCTTATTTATTCAGCATTTCTCAGTACATGCTGACCTATCTGTGCTTAAGTATTGCATGTTTTTTTCCCTCTTGCAATATTCCAGCAGGCCAGGTGTCTTAGTTAAGTAGGTGAGAAGGAATTACAGTCTTAGGTATCATTTCAAGAGTGCGATCTTCAGGGAACATAATGGATGACACCAGTCAGTAGACAACATCTACTGGTCTGTTCTTAGGTCTACAATGGCACATTTTTAGTGAGAGAATTCTTACTTATCAGTTAAGACCTAGATACTTAGCTGTTCATCAATAATGAAATATTTTGTTGTAGGTTTTATTAATAGGAGTAGAAAAACAGCAATTTTACATGCTTCAAATAAAAATCATCAGTTCATATGCATAGTTATATTTCTACTCCAAAGCTGCAGGGTTTTGATGGTCTTCCTTCATGTAATATTTACTCATACACAAGGAAATTCTGGAACCCAACACCATAAATTCATCTTTCTTTTCCATTTCCTTAATCATCTAATATATGCAAATAGTTTTAGAATTCCTAAAACCTTCTGAATAGTATTACAGTGCATATATGTCTGACAATGCCAATTTAAGAAAGATGATGCAGAAATTGTGAATGCAAAGAGGTTTTGTTATAAAAAAAAGTACATAGTGTTTCTGAATTCTCTTTATTCATCATTCAGTACATTTTTCAAATTTCTACTAGAGATTAATTTATTTATTTTCTTGCTTAAAATTATCATATCATCCTTAATAGCCATGCAATAATATCAAAACTACACTGGCATTTGAATATATTCATGAATTCTCTCAATGATTACTTCTCTCCCATTTTATCCACCATTTAACTATGTCAGTTCTCCAGTATTTAATATAAATCCCTGCTCTTTCTCATTTTTCAGCTTTTACTTACAATGTCTGAAATAAAATTGTATTCTTCATCTCCAGCATTAAATCCTATTTAACCTTAAAACACCAAAATGGTACTTTACAAAATATTTTCTTTCCGAAGTCTTCCTTTTTTAAAGACTCTTCCCAAATATTTTGGGATGCTTATATAACCTTCTACCAGATTTTAAAATAGTAATTATTAATATTAATATTGTCCAGGTGTGGTGGAGCACTCCTGTAATCCCAGTGGCTCAGGAGGACCAAATATTCAAGGCCAGCCTCAGGTACTTAGTAAGATGCAAATCAATTTAGTGTGACCCTATCTCAAAATAAAAATAAAATAAAATAAAAAATAAATCAAAAAGATCTGGGGATGTAACCTAATGGCTAAGCATCCCTAGTTTCAATACCTGGTACTAAAAACAAAAATAATCTTATTAGAATGTGAATAGGTCCCTTAGGAATTGCTCCTCTCACACAGAACTTAGCTCATGTTTTTCTGGTGACACCCGATTTTGCACATTGAATATGTTTTAATTTCACAAGATTGAGACTGGTTTATTACTTGAAAATTAAATTTAAGTAATTATAAGCACCTTGTCAATTCAAATGAGATCAACATTATATTGCAACTCAGAAAAATATTGGTCTTGTTGATAATTACTTCCATCTAAGCAATTACCAGTGAAACATGAATAAGGCCTATAGAAAATTCCAAGAGATAATGTAAATCTTTGAAAATAAATTTAGTCTATAAACCTTGCTTGTGTGTGGATGCTTTTGTTTGAACAGACTTAGTAAAAATAAATACACATACTCACGTGAAATAAACAAATTCCCAAAACCTTTGGTTTCTTTCTAAATTTTTGCATTCTTAATCTTCTTGATATACAAGTTACCTGGAAACTTTGTTGCCACTACTTACTCTGAGAAATAAAGATTTCACAGTATAATCATTTACCAAATAAATAAGCACACTGGCTATTTACCAGACTTATCTAAAACATCTAATGCTTTCCTACATTTCAAAACCTTTCAATCCAGGAGGAAAAGCACAAATCTTATGGGGATTTTTTTTCTCTGCTAAGAGTTAATTATTTAAAAGGAAAAAAAAAGGAAATAATATCATCTATCATGAAATTGATGATTCAAATTTTCACATTACCCATGTTAGGATATTTTCTCTTTTTTAGGCATATTTTTATATTGGAACCTGGCTCAAGGAACTAGAATGCTCTCTATTACTTGAATGAACTATTTTAAATTCTTCAGTATTTCCATAAATGCTTGTTCATTATTTTGTTTCTTATACTTAGTATAATCTCATTTCTCATAAACATAAATATCAACCTGTATATGTTTTTCATAATTTACCAAATGTTCAACTTAATATAGTCCATATTGAGACGAGAGTCACTATGTCAATAGAATTCTCAGTTTTTTTTTTAAATTTTTTCTCATTAGTTATACATGATAGCAGAATGCATTTTGGCACATTGTACACTAATGGAACACAAATTTTCATTTCTCTGGCTGTACACAATGTAGAATCACATCATTAATGGAAGCTTACCATATATAGGCTAATAATTTTCATCTCATTCCATCATCTTTCCTACCTCCATAATCCCTCACCTCCGTTTCCTCCCCTCTGCCCATCCAAAGTTTCTCCATTCTTCCCATGCTCCCCCCTCTTATCTGCATCCACATATCAGAGAAAACATTTGAACTTTGTTTTTATAGGAGTAGCTTAATTTGCTTAGCATGATATTCTCCAGCTCCATCCATTTACCGGTAAATGCCATAATTTCATTTTTCTTTAAGGCTGATTAATATTTCATTGTGTGTTTATACCACAGTTTCTTTGTCCCTTCATCTATTGAGGGGCTTTAGGTTGGTTTCAAAGTTTAGCTTTGTGAATTGAGCTGCTGTAAACATTGATGTGTCTCTGTCACTGTACTATGCTGATTTTAAATCCTTTGGGTATAGACTGAAGAATGGAATATCTAAGTTTTCTAAGGAATCTCCATACTGCTTCCCAAAGTCTCACTTTAAATAGTACATGTGCTCAAAGGCATTTTTAGTTAAAATCAAATAGGCTAATGAACCTTACACTGAACCAGTATTCCAAGAGATACTGTTGTAATATTGGTGCTCCTTATATCTGCCTATTATTGTGAACCAGTGTTAAAATGCTCTGTTAAAGTTGAGAAAACTACGATTACAATTGTTTGTTTTATTTTATTTAAACAAATCCCCATCTCAACAAAACCAGGTGGTTATTGTTATCTTGCTTTGCTTTCAAATATTCTTTGATGACTGGTTCATTTATTGCTTTCTTATAAATAGCTCAATATATAGTCCCATTAATTCCAGTATTCTATTTTAGGTGAACATCTTTTGTCCTATTAACTAACATATTATTTTCTGGCCATTTAGTATTTGACTTATTTATATTGTCTAATCTGTTAGTTATTATCCCTTTAATCTGCATGGTTTATATTATTTGCATTCAGATGATATAACATGCAAACATGCAATCTTTTATACTTCCATAGATTTTACACAGATCCAGCTAACTAAAATATTAGAGTTGACTATTAAATTTTTCATCCCAAATATCTTTAAGAAGAAATCTATTGTGGGATTTTGCTTTGGATAAAAAAGAATTTACAACTTTTTCTATGGAATACTAAATTTTCCTTATGCTAATTTTTCCAAATATTATGGGCACAAATAATGATAAACACTTAAATTTTCTTTACTGCTGGTTTCTTAGATGAGGCTCTCATCAATCTTTCACTAAATAATAGTAATAAGCCCTCAGAGAGTTCTTAGAGAAGTTCCTTTACTCTAAACTATCTTTTGGTTCATTTAATTCTTATTTAAATACTTATCATCATTTCCCATAATTACTACATTTTTAAAGCTAAGGATCCAAATTTGCTTTGATTTAGATGACAATATTTACACACATATTATTGTAGATAAGTATCAAGATGTCCTCTAATTGGATTTTTAATATTTATAAGATGTAGTGTTTATTATTAGGATAAAATTCATACAATACATACAAATTTATATCCTAATGATACATACATAAAAAGAGTGGATATATTGATGTAAAATTTACTTGATTCAGTCAATCAATGTGTACATTATAAGTCAAATTTCAGCAGATGTTTGAGTGTTAAAATATTAGTATTGTAGATTTTACCTTATAAAGAGTTCAATATACTTTCTTCCTATGAAATTTATGTAGGATGCTGTTCATTTAGATGTGTAATCTTTGTATTTCATTATTATTTTCTGATTTTCTAGGTGAATGCATAATAGCATTAAGTATAAGGTAAACCATTCCCAGAGTCTGAAATAAAACCTTCCTGGGCACTCTATCCAATATTGTCCTAATCCATCCAGATTGTTATAAAAAAATTAACAATTGGGTAGTTTTAATAAATAAACTATAGAAATTTATTTCACACATTTCTGGAGGATAGGAAGTTGAAGATCAAAACACAAAAAGATTTGCTGTCTGGTAAAGGCCCACTATGGATGCATGGATAGAGTTTGCTCTCTGTGTACTTTTGTAGTGAAAGGTGAAAGACAGCTCTCTATTGTTGTTGTTGTTTTCCAAATGTTGTAAATCTTGTTTATGGGAGCTCTACCCTCACAGCCCAATCAATTCCCAAAGGCTTCTCTTCCTAACATCATTACCTTTGAGGTTAGGATTTGAACATATGAATTTGGGGAAAATACAAACGTTAAGATCATAGTATATAACATATAAATTATAAGGATTTTATGGTGTAGCTGATGGGATGAGGTCCTCCTTTATTATCTTTATATGAACACTGGTTACTATTTTCTAATATTTTTGGATTTCTAATTTCTTGTTGTTGTGGTGGTGGTGGAGGTAGGTTTTACTCAACATTGGTAGTTTTATCAAATATTGAAGTTGATCAGTATTCAGACTATCATTAGATATATGTATTTGTGAAAACTTTTTCTTTTTAGTATCTGAATTATGGCCATAATATTCTCACTGAACTTTCAGTTCTATCTCCTTAATTCACCTTTACAAAAAAAGAAAAGCAATGTATCAAAAAACAAAACAAAACATTTTTTTGGTAACTTAAATAAATGGCTACCAAGATAGTGAAAGAAAATATTTAGCTATATGTTTAAGTCTCTTTATATTTATTTTGAAACTAAAAAACTTTAATCATGAATAATATTGAAAGTTTTTCCAAAGCAATAATGATGGAAGTACTTGAATAACTATTCAGAGATAAAAATTCTATTGAATGTCTTTATTTATCAACATAATAAAAAATGAATATGTCAGCTTTTTAAAAGTTAAATAATTACAGCTGTAAACATTTAAAGCTATTTCCAAACCTTAATTATATTTTTAGCTTGCTGTGTAAGCATTGTTTGTTTAATTGTTTTGTTTTGTTTTGTTTTTATAACTAGAATACTTAATGCATGAAATAAAGGTACCAAGAATCGCATTGTATGAACAAAGGAAATAGGTTTATTTTATCTTCTCTAGCCAACATAAATGTTTATAAATTCTATAGGTATTTAACTAACAATAAATTCTTCTCTAAAAAGGAAGTCTTTTGAAATATTTTAGAATAAATGATATAATTACCTCTTGCTTGAATTTTATTGTTTTACATTTTAACCATATTCTATTATTATACAATGGAAGTGATGCTAGGAGATAATATATGTATAAGACAATATAAAAGTGTTTTTTTTTTTGCTTGCATGCACGTGTATGAGTGATTTACAGATTTTTAACACACACACACACACATATATATATACACACACAATATTTTTAAAATAAAAACTTTATTACCTATTGAAAATTACAATAACCTCTAAGAATTCCAATCTACCATGGAATTCTGAATATTTTATGGACAACTTTATTATTGTACTGATACATTTTTCTCACAAGTTGATTTAATTTTTAAAAATTAATTATGTCTATGACAGCAGAATGCATTTTGATTCATTACACACAATTGCAACATACATTTTCATTTCTATGGTTGTACATGATGTAGTGTCACACCATATATACAGTCATACATGTACTAGGGTAATAATGTCCATCTCATTCTAACATCTTTCCTGCCCCCATGCTCCCTCCAACCCCTCTCTGCCCTTTGCCTCATCAAAGTTCCTCCATTTTTCCCACAGCTCTCTACTCCCAGTTATGGGTCAGCATCCATTTATCAGAGAGAGCATTTGACCTGTGGGTTGGCTTACTTTGCTTAACATGATATTCTCCAACTCTATCCATTTACCTGCAAATACTATAATTTAATGCTGAGTAATATTCTACTGTGTATGAATACCACAGTTTCTTTATCTACTCATCTATTGAAGGGCATCAAGGTTGTTTCCACAGTTTAGCTTTTGTGAATTGAGCTGCTATGAACATTGGTGTGGCTGTGTTACATAGTATGCTGATTTTAAGTTCTTTTGGTATAGACCAAGGAGTGGGATAGCTGGGTCAAATGGTGGTTCCATTCCCAGTTTTCTAGGGAAGCTCCATACTGCTTTCCAGATTGGTTGCACCAGTTTGCAGTCCCACCAGCAATGTATGAGTGTGCCTTTTCCCCTACATCCTCGCCAACACTTATTGTTTTTCCTATTCTTGATAGCTGCCATACTGACTAGCATGATATAAAATCTTAAAGTAGTTTTGATTTGCATTTTTCTAATTACTAGAGATGTTGAAGATTTTTTTTCATGTATTTGTTGATCAAATGTATTTCTTCTTTTGAGAAGTGTTTGTTCAGCCCCTTAGCCCATTTATTGATTGTTTTTTTTTTTTTTTGGTGTTAAGTTTTTTGAGTTCTTTATGAATCCTGGAGGTTAATGCTCTATCTGAGGTACATGTAGTAAAGATTTTCTTCTATTCTGTAGGCTCTCTCTTCACTTGTTTCCTTTGCTGAGAAGCTTTTTAGTTTGAATCCATCCCATTTATTGATTCTTGATTTTCCTTCTTGTGCTTAAGGAGCCTTGTTAAGAAAGTGAGATTCTAAGCCAATGTGATAAATATTTGGGCCTACTTTTTCTTCTATTATGCACAGGGTCTCTGTTCTTGTGCCTAAGTCTTTGATCCACTTTGAGTTGATTTTTGTGCAAGGTGGGAGATAAAAGTTTAATTTCATTTTGCTGCTTATGGATTTCCAGTTTTCCCAGTATTACCAAATGTTTAAGGTTTTGCTATCTCATCAATACATCCTAACATCTCCTTCCTATACTGGCTGGACACTGTCTTACAATAATATTTGCTCTATCATACTTTTTTATTTATGTGTCTATCTCTTTCATGTTCTTCCCAAAGGCAGGGTTTACACCTCTATTTAGGCTTGTATTCCTAGCAACTAATTCAGAGGCAGGCTTAGCAAATGCTCAATAAAATTATTTTTGTTGTAGGGTTAGAATTAAATGATAGTTAGATATTTGCACTAAAAAAGGATCTAGTTGGGAAGATAAGTGCTAATTATTTAAGCAAGTCAAAGCAATGTAGATTAAAAACTCTTCAATAATAGCATATACAATAAAGAGTTCAATATATAGGATGGTTTTATTAAACTTAGTGTTAAAATTTGTAAATGAGATAATATTACACAATCATGTAAAACTGTAGTCCTCCTAGTAAGAAAAGCAAATGCTAAATTCATTGAAAATTGTTAAGTAATTCACTGGAAAGATGAAAACAAGTCAATTTAAAAATGGAGGCATGTGCTTTAGTTTTGATAGGTTAGTATACCATACAGCATTGTTCTTAATGTAATATTTCGCTTTTTAAAATAGGGATGGACTCCAATTGGCTAAAATATGGCATTCTCTTTTAAGTTCAACATGTGAGATTTAAATAAATTTGTTCATTTTAAAGTTTGAGTTTGTTGTGTCTGATTTTAAATTCTGTCTTTAGTAATGCACAGAGACATGAATATTATTCTGAAGTAGCCTGGACTACGAGAGGGATTCATGTTTAGCCAATTCTGATGACCATAATCTGAGGTTGAATTTGTAAAATAGACTTAGTTTAATACAGTTATATACATTTACAAGTTTATTTCTATTTACTCTTATGTTGGAAATGATAATGACTACCATGTTTAGAAATATAATTGGGTAAAGATTTACATGCATTAATTTACACAATGCAATATAGCAAGATTTTAAACTTGCAGTTTCTGTTCAACATATGAAGGTTTTGAATACAAAGTTGGTATAGAAAACAGTAGTCATTCTCTTAACCATTTGTATTTGTCCTCCCTTGGGTTAAAGACTAATACTATCAATCATTCTAAGGCATATATATATTTAATATTGATGTCCAGGCTAATTTAATTTCTGTGCATGCTCTAAAATCTGGCATTGTTTGGGGTAAACAGTATTGTCTATGTGATTTTAGTGGAAATTTTTCTTTCTTCTTGCTGATGAGCTCTGTAACTGCAAACTGTTGAATTTGTTGTTTAATTGAGAAAACAGTCATTCTCTTTTGGAAATGTGTGCTTCTTATAAGTCAGTTATCTCTGCTAAAATTAATCTTCCTTTAAAATGTAACTTTACCCATATTGTCAATACATGCTTAGAATATAGCAATCCCCCTAATGAAAAGGCTAAATGTCATTTTAGTAGATTACAGAATAGCTTTCAAATTTGTGTAGTCTGAAGATATTGAATTATATCCTTAAAAAGCTTTTAAAATATTCTTGTGGAACATAGGTAAATACTATAAATGTGCTTATAACAGTTTAGATACTTTTATATAATTGTTGCATGAAAATTATTTGGTTAAAAATGTCATAATGTATATTGACTTTTAAAATTTCCATAACTAGCAAAAAGTATAAAAGTTTATAATTTGTTCTTCTAAAAACAAAGTCCCACCAAGGTAGGATAGAAAGAATAAATGTAGGTAGATAGGGAAATAAGGGGAAAAAGAGAGAGAAAGAGAGAGAGTGCATAGCTGTAAATTAAGACTCCATGTTTAGACTTACTCCCCAGATATAATTTTATCCTCTAAATCTGTAACTCTCAAATTTCTGAGAAGTCTACACACCTTAATGTTAGTATAAATTCACTCACAATCTTAAAGTTACTATAAATTCATTCACTTATGTACAATGTACTAATATGTCTATTTTTATAATAGGTTAAGCAAAAGGAGATATTTTAAGAAATCTATAATATACAGTATATTTCAAAATTTTTCAATTGTTCAGACACTGAAGACTATGTTAAGCTAAAGAGCCAGAGAGTGGCACACACAAAGTTAACATAGTGTAATTGATTTGTTCAATACAATAAAATTGCACTAGAGAAACTTTACTACATTGTTGTTAAGTATAGACTAATGAAATTTAGTCTGTGTATGAAGATTCTGTGCTGCTGTCATTGGTTTTCTGTGACTCACCATCCTCAGTGCCACTCATGTAAGATGTGTTTACTATTAGTTCTGCAGTGCTCTAAACACCGTGGATGTGGGATTTCGGAAATATACTGATAATGTGCCAGCACTGAGAATTTAAGACATTTAACTCTCAATGCACAAGAAGACACATGCATGTCTCTATGCTACTTTTTAATATACTGCTATTCTGTTTTCCTTATGATAATTATGCAATGAAAGTTTATAAATTAAGTTTGGGAATAAAAAATAAAAAGTGTGACAATTATTTGGTGGTGTTATTGATATGGTGAAATTCAGTAAAGCTCTTCTTTGCTGAAATCTGATGTATCCTTTAATTATTTTCTGTGATGGGTCAAAAGCCTGTAAATACTAAGAAGAGATCCACTCTGCCTCTTGCAAGACCTCCTCAAACCCTCTTCAAAAAAAAAATGTGAAGAAAAAAATCATTCCATCTCTTGCCTTTCTTTTACTTGCATATATTTCCAGATTGCATGAATACATACCTGAAGAAGTAAGAGCTGCAAGGTAAGGTGCTCCCTGCTGACTGGGCCCCAGGTAGTCCATTATAAGCAATGTTGTCATATGCAGTTCCTTTTGTATATGGACATATATGACCCCAAGCCAGATTCAGAATAAAATATGTACTGAGAATGTCTTCTCTAATTTGCTTCATGGTAACCTCTATGCTGACAGGTCTAGATACAAATGGCATGTAATATTTTTAGAGAGTAAACATAAAATTTAAGATTGTATTTCATGTTTAATTTTTTATATTATCCCCTTCTAATACTTAACTTTTCTATTTGTGCTGCTTATATGTGAATATACTTTTATGGATATCCATTTACAATAACATGTGAATAGCAGTGTTTGTCAATGTCTCCTAACATCCCACAAAAATTAAGACTCATTTCAAAGCAAAATTAACTAAGTCTATAAGTCAATTGATATCGTGAATAAAGAAGTAACTGCTGAATTTGTAGAATCCAAATGAGTATGACAATAGTCAAATAAACTATTTGTCTTTATAAAGGGAGGGCAAACCAATCAGCTTCTCAGTCATAAAGGGGACTAAATTTCTTTGTTGTGATCATCCCCCCTAACCTGCACCCAGCCAGTAAGCCAGGGCCAGGTTGGGGAAATAAATGAGAAAAGCTTTCTGGGGACCCTGTTAAAAACTGTAAAGCATAACCTCTCTCTCAAGGTGACAGATACTGTTCAGTTCAAGTCCATTTTGTCATTTATAAATGCTGGGTCTTTTGCCAGATATTGTTTTTTTTTTTTCCCAAAGACACATCTCCAAATTGTATTACCTACACAAAAACAGTAACAATTATTTCAAGCCCCACTTGCCCCACTGTGGTTTTTCTACTTATCATATCACTCAGAATAATTGTCACACAAACCTTTGATCTGAGCAGAAGAGAGCGGAATGGGGATATACAGAGAGTGAGAGAGAATGGCTTAGAGATATTTGCTGAAAGTTGAAGAAGATAAATAATGTGGTAGCTGTATAAAGATGTGTCATTAAGATAGATTCTTGTGTCTTTTCCTTGTAATGTGATATATTTTTGTAACAAGCTCCCATAAAGTTGGGAATTTTTTAAAGAAGCCTAAAATTGCTTTTTTTCTCAGGTGCAGCCACTTTCCTGCTAACCTGTTCTTTAACCTGTTTTCTCCCTGCAATCTTTCATACTGAGAACAGAAGTTGAAACTGCTATAAAACCCAGCCCCTGACACCAGGAGCTAGAAGATGCAACAAAACTCAGAAAATCAGAATCACAATGTATCTCTTGGCCTCAATCCCTAGTCCATTGCCTGGCTAAATCCACATATATGTATTTCTTTGTTTTTGTTCTACATGAATGACACCATTATAAATTATAACTCTTGTTACACTTTAGGTTTGGGGAAAGTAGATTAGCTGTCTTCCCAATTTGGCTAAAATGCAATTAAATTCATTGTTCCTTTGCAGATATTTTTTTTCTTTTATTCCTAACACAGGTGGGTGATCAAACCCAGTTAGAACCCTAGACTCAATCTGGCCTGAACCCTAACTTTGGAGCACATTTTTAAAGTAAAGAGAAATAATCCAGTAAAGAGTAAAAGGAATAATCCAGCAAATCTTTAAAAACAGAGAGGGACACCAAACAATACTCTCTAAACCAGAATTACAACATACCTCTGTGGCAGGCTCATAACCTGCCTGACCCGAGGAGACATATTCATGCATATATTTGAGATGAAGCTAGCAGGGAAAAGCAATGTAAAGAGGTTATTTCATTTTATTTTTATTCTTATTGGTTCATAACAGCTATACATAACATTAGGATTCATTTTGAAATAACTATAAATATATGTAATATGATATACTCCATTTTAGTACCTCGTACTTACCCTTACCACCCACCCCTTCTTTTCTTCTACTCTATTGATCTTCTGCTATTTATTTTTTTTGTGTGTGTGTGTGTTTTAATTAATGTCTTGTAGATATACATAATTGTGAAATTCACTGAAGTGTATTCATACATGCTAGTCTAAAATAAGAAAAAGAGAAAAAAATGGAGACATTTAAAAGAAAGATCAGGGAGTAGAAGAAAGGAACTGAGGGGGATGGAAGAAGGATGGAACTAGGGAAAAAGAATGGAATAAATCTGACCTAACTTTCCTATTTTATTTTATTACAAAAGTGCCTTTGTTACAGAAGTAAACCAGAATTGCTTTATGTTATACCTACTTCACCCACTAGGTTATCTTGCTTCTTATTCTTTTCATATAAGTAAATTTAATTATCACAAAAATATTATTATGTATTTCTATTGTCACAAATTATAGAAAGGGAGATGCAATATAGAAATATTAAGTAACTTGTGCCAGATAACAGTAAAGATAGAAGTTTAAACAAAAATACAAACAACCTATCCTGATATTTAATTCTCCATTAATAATATAGGTCCTCAGTAAATTCACTCTCACTTCTCACATTTCTTATTCTGTACTTTCTACTGTCTTCAGTTTCAACCAATTACTTTCTGTTTATTTAATCACAAAAATTATGTGAGAATAAACTAATATTATCAAACCTATACGATCTTCTGTGTCTATAATGTGTCTCCTACAATATAGATTTTTTGTCCACCTGTATCCAATCATTTGATTGGTTCATTACTCAGGGAGTTTCTTTCTTTCTTCCTTCCTTCCTTCCTTCCTTCCTTCCTTCCTTTCTTTCTTTCTTTCTTTCTTTCTTTCTTTCTTTTTCTTTCTTTCTTTCTTTCTTCCTCCTTCTTTCTTTCCTTCCTTCCTTCCTTCCTTCCTTCCTTCCTTCCTTCCTTCCTTCCTTCCTTTCTCTCTCTCTCTCTCTCTCTCTCTCTCTCTCTCTCTCTCTCTCTTTCTTTCTCTCTTTCTTTCTTGCTCTCTCTCTCTCTTTCTTTCTTTCTCCCTTTCTTTCTTTCTTTCTACCATGGATTGAACTCAGGGGCATTCGACCACTTTGCCATATCCCCATGTTGTCTTAAATTTTTAACTTTATTTTTTTTTAATTTACACATGAATATTGTACACATTTATGAAGTGCAGAGTGACAATTTGTTACATTTTTACAATGTCTAATGACAAAATCATGTGAAGAGTAATTCCATTTCTTTAAACATTTGTCATTTATTCGTGTTAGAAGTCTCTGAATTCTATTCTTTTAATTATTTATAAAATATATAATAAACTATTGTAAACTATAGCCATATAACTGATCTGTATTACTCAAAAAAATTTAATTGGCATTTTTATTGTATATCTTGTGTTGCAGCAAATGATTATTTTTATTTTAAATAATGTAATTAATATTCTTATTCTCTATCTCATGCCATACAGAACATCCAATTTGCCATGGACTAATAAATTAAGTCTTCTGAAAAATATTATATTTTTGAGGATAAAATGACAAAGAAATTATGAAAAATCTTTTTATAGATTTTACAATATGTTTCAGAGACAATATTTTTTTCTCTAAAAAAGAAATAACCTCTAAGGGAGCAGTCAACATCGAAGTCTCCATTTAATGAGTAAGTTACTATAATCTGGATTTTTCCTAAAACCCATCAGTTTTTCTCACTTGTCAAATTATTAATTGATAGTAGATAGAGTAGGAATCAACTCACACAAATCTCAGATTTTTTTTTATATATTGGCACTGATTGAGGAAATTTCTCAAGAGATTCAATATTACTCTTGAATATTCCAAACTAATGTGAAAATCAAATCCATAGTTAAACATGTGTGTGACAAATACTATATCAGATTCTGAAGAAGTAACTTTGTGCCTTTTCAGAAATGAATATGATATTAACTAAACTGAAATTTTACCAAAATTCATGCTTTCATATAGCTCTGTATCTCCTTTGGTCTGAATGAAAGATTGCCATTATGTATGGACCATCCAGTAATCATTAGCTTGATTGCTTCCCCCAGTATTCCATGAAGTTTCTGCATTTCCTTTGTGCCTACTAATAGCAATAAGGAAAAAATATCTGCATTCTCCTTTAAGAAATATTAAGGGAGGGTCCAGAGGATTTATATGTATTTCAATAATACATGATCATCCACATGTGTTTTAATTTTAAGAAAAACTTATTCAATACAAATATCTGAAAAAAAATTCAGAAACTACATTATAGATGTTAATTTGATATAATTTCTGTAAAATGTTAATTTAATTTTTAAAAATAATATATTTGCATGGTAATTCTGAAAGCCTAATTTGCAATTTAAACATGACAAAATATTAAAGCTATTTAAAATTATTAATATGTTTATGCTTAATCATAGATGTATCTACACTATTTAATAAATATGCATTTATTTTTATAGCCACATGAAGCTATTTTGTTACTCCTATTAGACTTGGTGTAAACTACTGAATTGAAAAGACAAAAAAAACATATATAATATCTCAGGGAGAGGCAATGTTATTTGAACACAAAAATAGTTTAACTAATCCTTGATCATATTAGAAGCCTTGTTGATTGCACTCAGGTTGTATGAAACTTGATCACTAAATATAAATCTGAGCATAATATTAACAGATAAAGAAATTTGTGATATCAGAAAGAATATTTAAATCTATACTAGATAATTTTCTTGTTTAATTTTTGCGTAGTAAATTCAAGTAAGACATTTTTAGGCTGTCTATAAACTTGATTTCTTAGTACTATATAATTTATCTGCAACCAAATAGTTTTAGTCAAGTTCTTAAAACCAAGTTACCATGTCAATGTTGCTGCCTATTTTTAAAAATACTTTATGCCCATTGTTTTTCTTGCAATATTGCTAGGATATATGATTAAATGATAAAAATTGACTTTTTTTTTCACTATTGGGAATGGAACCCAGGGCTTGGCTCCTGCTAGTCAAGTGCTCTATCACCAAGCTACAGCACCAGTCCTAAATTTGATCTTCCTATTCCTATTGAGAGTACAGAGTTTATTTCAGTTTCAGTATTTTATGCCATAATTCCTTATCTACTAAAAAGATATTTTCCCCCAAGATTAGTGTGACTTCCTATTAGATTACTCAATATGGCCATGTACTTTTTTTTGCCCTTGTTTGGTAAAATCAGCTATAGGCAGGTAACAGTTTTATCTTTAGATGTCTTTAAATTGATTTTTCTGCAATTTGATAACATTTCTCTATTATTTTTATCTTTCTTGTCAGGAGCCAGTATGTGATTTGTGGTTTTAAGAGCCAACCATTCAACAATCAGAACCAGAAATCCCTGACCAAAGTAGGACAGTGAAAACCCTTTGAGTGTAGTTCAAGATAACATTCCATTCTCTCAGTTGGAACATATCCATGAAATCTATGCCTTTGCATTTTTGAGACATATTAACTAATATTTCTTCTCTTCATTATATTATTCTTGGAAATGTATAAGTTAAATGATTGCCAGCCATATCTCTGAGTCTTAAAGCTTTTCTTCCCATTTCCCCCTCCTATTTTTTTATTTTTCAGTTACATTTAAAGGTCCAATTTTGAATATATGCCTTCAGTAAACAATTCTTAAGTGTATTTTTATAAATATTAAACTGAAACAAGAAATTTTTAAATGAATAACTGGATCTTAATTATTGTTTTTATGTGCAGTATCAACTTCAGAGTGTGACAGAATTTGTCTTAAAGATTCTATTGACTTTGGATAATGATGCCCATCATATTCCACCATCCTTGCTAGCCCCCTGCCCCCTCCCTTTCCCTCTTACCCCTCTGCCCTATCTAGAGTTCCTGTATTCCTCCCATGCTCTCCCTCCCTACACCACTATGAATCAGCCTCCTTCTATCAGAGAAAACATTCGACATTTGTTTTTTTGGGATTGGCTAACTTCATTTAGCTTTATCTTTTCCAACACCACCCACTTACCTGCAAATGCCATGATTTTATTCTCTTTTATTGCTGAGTAAAATTTTATTGTGTATATATACCATACATTTTTATGCATTCATCTACTGAAGGGCATCTAAGTTGGTTCCACAGTTTAGTTATTGTAAATTGTGCTTCTATAAACATTGATGTAGCTGTGTCCCTGTAGTATGCTGGTTTTAAGTCCTTTGAGAGAGGGATATCTGGGTTCAATGGTGGTTCCATTCCCAGATTTTCAATGAATCTCCATAATGCTTTTCATATTGGCTGCACCAATTTTCAGTCCCACCAGCCGTGTATGAGTGTCATTCCCCCCCTCCTACACACACACATCCTTGACAACACTTATTGTTGTTTGTATTCTTGATAGCTGTCATTCTGACTGGAGTGAGATGGTATCTTAGAGTAGTTTTGATTTGCATTTCTCTAATTGCTAGAGATGATGAACATTTTTTCATATATTTGTTGTTTGATTGTATATCCTCTTCTGAGAAGTGTCTGTTCAGGCCCTTGAACCATTTATTGATTGAGGTTTTTTTTTTTTTTTTGGTGCTTAGCTTTCTGAGTTCTTTTTATACCCTAGAGATGAGCTCTATCTGATGTATGAAGGGTAAAATTGCTCTCATTCTGTGGGCTCTCTATTCACCTCACAGATTGTTTCTTTTGCTGAGAAGAAACTTTAAAGTACATGTATGAAGGCACAAATTGGTGTCAACATACTTTATATACAACCAGAGATGTCAAAAATTGTGCTGTATATGTGTAATAAGAATTGTAAAATGTGGATTGGCATATAATCCAGATGGTTAAAGTCAAACAAGAACCAGTGTCCTAGTAGAAAAGTAGAGACAGATTCACAGAGCTGTACACACGTTCCTGAACTCCACACCAAAACTTTTGTGAGAAGAACCTTCTGTTGCATGTCAAACAATGTTTTACATAGAAATTTTATTATGTGTACCCATGACACATGCATCAATCATAAATAGCTGTTTAGTAAACTTAATATTGATTTATACATCAATGTAGGCTTGAGTTTTGCTTTTTAAGTTCATTGTTTAAAATAGTCTTTCCAGTGATGCTAAAGAAAGGCTCCTGGATAAATTTAAACACAAAACGTCAGTATTCTCCAAATACTAATGTAAAATACTAACCATATCAGGAAAACATTTTCCTTACACAATTTCATCTGGGAAAATAATATTGTAGCCAGAAAACATATGAATTTTTTTATTTTACCTTATTTGAATCACATAAAATGTTTATTTGCATTACAATTTCAAACATTCTTAATACACAGGTTATAAATTCTATCTTGATATGCAAAATTACTTCCCCTGGGGTGAAAAATAAATTGTTTCTATGTGTGGCTGTTTTGGTATTTCAGTTTTAAGGTATGTGTGGATCATCAACACCTTTAATACAGGGGATGTTTTTAATATTAAATAATGATATCATTTAACACAAAATAAAATGCTTAAGATGTAGTGGCACTTAGGATAATGATTTATTGGTTACTAGTGTGACATGTAAATTTTGTTTGAAAGAGATCTCTTTATATGAAATAAGGGTTCTCCTTACCAGAAAAGCAGGCAGGTTTATTGTTAAAATGTATAGAAATGTGAGGTCTGAGGTAGGAGACACAGACATGATAGTGATGACTAATGAGAAAATATTTGTAATTCATATTCTATTTTCTTTACAAAATTATTGATCAATATTAAAGTCAGCTTATATATATGTGTATATGTATGTAGTACTTAGTTCTATTACATATTATATGAGTTTTAACAGATGTTATCATGTCAGAGTTACATCAAACATTTTTAATCAGTGCATAACAACTTGACATTTTCTAAAGCTCTAAGAATTTCTATCCACATATGTAATATATTTTAATTCAAAACCTCAAGTCTCTATTTAGGTTGTTAAATATGAGGTTCTCACTTGATACACACATAGTTTTTAAAATATCTAAGTGGAATTCCTTCTGTTGACTCAATGCAAAATTACACATTGTGAATGCATTGTCAATTACAATGACATACACTTAATAATTAAATTTTAAAGTATTTATATCCTGTGCTATAGCCTATCTCTGTCCTTCCATGGAGGAGGATAGATGGATAATATTTCCATTAAAGTTCTATATTCACATGTTTATATGATGAAAATAACAACAAAAACATTAAAATAACTAACATAGAGGCTCATTTGTGAATTTTAATTACAGTAATTAAATTAATCCCATGATGTTGATGATTATTTCCACTTTGAAGATGAAACACTTGAGGTAATCAGAGGTTATATAAAGTTTGTAATGAGTTGAATTATATCCATTAAAGTCTTAATTCCTAGTAACACAAATGTGAACTTTATTTAAAAATAGTATTATTGCAGATATAATTAGTTAAGTGAGAATGAGATAACACTGGAGTCAGGTGGGCTTTTCATTCAGTGTGACTGATATCATTATTAAAAGAGGGGA
Source organism: Callospermophilus lateralis (assembly GCF_048772815.1). Classification (NCBI taxonomy): domain Eukaryota; kingdom Metazoa; phylum Chordata; class Mammalia; order Rodentia; family Sciuridae; genus Callospermophilus; species Callospermophilus lateralis. The sequence goes on from NC_135316.1 coordinate 39,412,818, forward strand.
ACATGGACATAGCCATTCACAGGGGACAGCCATGGGAGGACAGAGGCAGAGATTAGAGTGACAGATGCAAGCCAAGGAATGCTGAAGATGCCTGACCATCACTGAAAGGAAGAAAGAGGCAAGGAAAGAATCTACCAAGAGAACCGAGAGGGTTTATTTCAGGATTCTACCCTTCAGGACAATGTGATGATACATTTCTTTTTACAGCCACCCTACTAATGGTACTTTGTTATGGCAGTCCTAGGAAACTAATATAGGGTTCAATATCACAGAATTAGTAAATGCCAAGAATCATGAATGGTCTGGAATTTTATCCCATTTACAAGCTAATTAGTTAGTCTAAGAGAGTTTTATGATTCTGTTAGAAGATACTAGAATACTGGGTCAGAGAAAGGACATTATTTACATGGCAGAGCAAGCTATATAAAATTTATAATACTTGGTTCATTTTCTCTTCTGTGTAAGTCCAATTTGGTAGTATATATAGGTCAAGATGGATGCTTGCACACACATAATTTCTATATTAGGAAACCAAGATATTATGGAAGTTAATGTCTACTCTTTTCTATATAAAGAGATAATGTCCCTGATTTTTCAAGACAATGAATCTGGAATCTGTATTAAAAGAAGACACTTTCTCTATTCACCAGCACTCTTCATTATAATAGCATTATGGAAAATATAATCCTAAAGTTCAGTCTATGCTCCATAGTCTGTGCAGAATGTAAGAGACGCATAAGGAATTTTTTCCTCAAGTATGTATCAGAGCTGAAGTTCTCACAATATCAGGTTCTGAATTATGTGCTTCCATTATTAAGATTCCTATATACTCATGGTCAATTATTGAGGCTTTGCTCACATGGGATTTGTTCTCTTGATTACATCATGCTTGTTGTTAGCCAGTAACTTTGTATGTGTCTCTTGTTTTCTAGTCATGGGATATGTTCCTCTATGGCCTTCACTTTTGTGGCATCTCCTTTTATATATACTTCAGAAACAGTTCCATGGTTGGCTGGCTTCAAGGAAGAACATAATGGCAGAAGAACATGGCAGAGGAAAGCTGTTCATTGCATGGTATCCAGGAAGCACAGAGACAGAGAAAAAAGGAGGGGGGAAGGGAGGAGAGGAATCAGAGACATGATACAGCCTCAAGGACACACCTCCAAGGACCTACTCCTTCAACTAGGTCCTACCTCTAATCTTTCCACCAACTCCAAATAGTTCTTTCAAATTATGAAGCTATCAATGGATTAATCTACTTTGAGATCAGAGTCTTCAATTTCTAATCACTTCCCCAAAACCCCACCTCTGAAAATTATTGGAGACCAAGCATTTGACACATGAAGATTTATTGGACATTAAAGATCCAAAACCAAACACAGATCAAGCCTCACCACAGGATCCTTTGCAGGGGAACATTGTAGATTCAAACTATAACACCTCTTCGTTGAGTTATGATATTTTTATATACTGTCATGGCAACTTTACATTTTAACATGTAACCAATATATTATTTGAATGAGTATTTTATCAATTTAATGTTTTGCATAAACTTGAAAATCCTTTAAAGAAAAATGTCTCCATTTTTTTTCTGTCTCCTATGCTTTATCCTCATGCCTAGACCTAAGAGTGACACTGTTGACAATTACTGTGTTTATAGTAATTAATAATTTGTAAGTTTACTCTTAAGATCAATATTAATATAGAAGTAATTATCAGCCTTATTTAGTAGAAATGTGTTAATTTGTACTGTATAGATGCTAACCTTGAATAACTCAAGGTGAAAGTGAGAAAAAAGGCAGATTAAGAAAAACAACATTCAGGCTGTTTTTAACACAAATATCATGCTTGCATTTTCACATATATTTTCAATTTCATCTTCCAAAACTACTCACTGTAGTTTTCAATGACACCAATAAAACTTTAGTTTTTCACATAAGAAAATTGGAGCTTATGGAGAGTAAATATCTTGTAATAGCTAATAACTTCTTGTTGAGCCTTCAAAGAATCTGAAGCTCAGTTGATTAAGAAACAAAGTTTATTTGGACTGCTCATAGTTGAACCTCAGGAGATACAAATTTCAGAAGACTGAAATGTGTTCTGGAATCTTACCTGTTTCAAACATGTTTTAAAGCAAATCTGCATTTCTGGAGGGTTTTTTTTCAGTTCTTTGTCAAGAATTTAAGGAGAGGAGAAAGCTTTCTTCTAAGAAAGGGATTTACTATCTTAAAGAATAGGCATAAAGTAGGGAGGAGGGGAAGATAGGAATGAAAAAATTCTTGGAAAATGGAGTTAAGGGAGATATGACCATGGTCAGTATCTACAGGATTTAAAATATTCTGCTTTAATGAAAAGTGCAGCTCTCAGCACATATGGACACATGTAGCAACTTTTGATCTGATAGGATATCATAATGTGCTGGGAAAAGGATGTCTAGATTGTACAATGTCAGAAGGATATTTGGAAAAGATGGCAGGCCTGAGGGAAACAGCATTCTGTGTCACTCCATGACCTGGGACTCAAGTAGTGATAATACTGCTTTCCTGCAAGTGATATTCCTGCTCCTGCACAGGAATCATGGCCACTGTTCCTGTCCAGTGCTCCAGGCCTCAGGGTCAGACAAGGTCTCCCAACTATTCTCCCACGCAGGACTACCAGGTGCCTAAGCTGTACCATCAGCATCAGCACCCTCGAAAAACTTTCAGCCACTAACCAAGCAGAAATCCTGGGCAACTCCCACACAGGACACCTGGCAGCTACTCACTCACAGAATATCCAGCCGCCACTCCTGTGTAGACCCCCTTCAACCAATGTAGGGATTCCCTGGTCACCTCCATCTTGGGACTAAGCAGCAACGGAGATAGTCTCCTATGCACTGTAGCCTGCCTATACCCAGGAATTACACATAGCCTCCAGAGACAACCTCAGACACATGCCGCATGCAACAGACCAGGTCTCTGAACTAATTGTCCAACAACACCATTGCAGAGCTCCCCTCACCTGATCTGACACTCCATTGCTAAAAGCAAAAGACTCCATCTTGGGTCACCTTCACCACCATCTTTAGTAGGGATAACTCCCTGTTTGGAACCCCAGCTGGCCAAGTACCCAGTTCCTAACTCCCCCACTCTCCTCAGCAGCCACTTACACAGTGACATTTTCACAGTGACTGCCCCCCCCCCAAAAAAAAAAAACAGCTCTAAGCAGGGCAGGTATGGAGTGCCCCAAGTACCACACATAAGATCCCTGAAGAGAAAAGTCCCTTATTAGGAAGCAGTAAGGGAGAGGGTGAGAGTCATACAGTTTAGAGGCTAACAGAGACCAGGAACTGAGAGGTCTTCTGGCAAGATAAGGAGATAAGAGAAGGCTTCATATCACAGAAGTAGGCCAAAAAAGAGATTCCTGAGGTGCAGTTTCCCTTTGTGAACTGGTGGGTGTCACACCCCACTTCCAGGAGATCTCTACACAGGAACAAGCCTTCCTCCCTGGATACCTTCACCATCCTGAGGGTGGAGATACCAGATAACAACAGATGAGCCCACCTAGTGGATAAGAAGGGAAGCAGAAAAGATACTGATCTCCAATCAAAACAACCCTTGTGTCTTCCTTTTAGATTTTCTTTTCTTTTTGTTTTTTCTTTTCTCTCCCTCTCTATTCTCCTGCCCTCACGTCCCCAACATATGTGAAACCAAATACTTTGCATAAATTAGGATATTGGGATCTGAGACAATTGAATAATATATTGTAGTTGTGATGTATATTTTTTTTTCTTTCTTTTTTTTTTGTTTTTTTTTCCTATTGCTACTCTTTTAATGTTTTTTTTAATTTTTCTTCATTTATATGTATGTTTGTTTTATGTATGCTACTGTCTTCCCTCTTACTTGTCTATCCAAAATTACTTCCTCTCTATTCTCTTGCTTCTTTTGATTTCTTTTTCACACTTCCTAAGATATAATAACACTATATCCTCACCTCCTACCTCTTCAGCATGCCTTTGTACACCTCACTCCCAGTCCTCTGTCTGCCATCAGAAACTGTAATCCCTTTTCAAACCTCCTGATTATGGTATAGATAATAATTGTATTCAGAGTTTCTGTTAAATGTGACCAAACTGTAAACATCTTAATATCAACTATTTGTTTCTAAATCATTTTAAAATTATACAATTGAAGTTTGGTTCTTTGAGTCAATTAATCTAAATTTCTCACTGCTTTAAATGAACAGAACAAAGGTGGAATATGAGATCTTTCTGACTCCAAATCTTATACTCTTTTAGGAATCATATTGGTTGTCTCCATAGTAGATAAATAGACACTTGCATGATGAAACAGAAGTGGATGTTGTGAAAATATTTTGTATAGGGAAATCAACCAAAGCAAAATTTTATACATTTTTAAAAACTTATGGAAATACATAATAGTAATTATGCATTTGTGTAATTGCAAAAATGTAATTGTAGATTGCCTTACACCGAATACCAGGTACCTACTGTCACTTTTCCATATTTGTCTTTCCAACTTAATTCTTGTACATATTTGAGAGTAACTGAATGATCATAGTTGCCTACTACTTAAGTTGACCAAAAGCAATCAGGCTTCTGTCCTCATAGTCCTTACATTTCCAATTTTCCCAAGCTTAACCAAACTTAAATATGTGAAACAGTCCAGTTAACACCTTACTCAGATGCCGCAATCTGGCTGGGCACAAACCACAAGCCACTGAAGCAGGAACAAAGTTTATTTTTGAACTCCACCAGCAACTCCTCCCAATGCCATGCGGCTTGTCCAGGAACCAGCCACCGGAAATATCTCCTCCAGAAATCCCTCCTCCTGCACTTCTCCAACCAATGGGAACTCCCGGGGAATCCCGGGGAATCCCCACGAGAACTCCGAATTAGCAGCCCAGGTGGATAGTAATGCCTCCCCTGTCAATCAATACTGTTGGCAAAATGCAGACTGGGCCATGGCTCTCAGCACTCAGAGAACTGGCCATCATGGAGAAATAAATTTCCTGGGGAAAAGCCTTGAATCTGCCTTCTGCTAAGGTTACCTGTCTTTCCTGAACCCCAAGATCTTTCTGCTTATACTGTGTTCCTCTCCTTATTAAAGGAATACCTTTATTTTATCTTTAAGGTGCTTACAGATTGTGAGGTCAGAGCATTCTCCCCACTTAAATCATCTTTTAAAATATATTTTAAATGCTATTTTATCTTTAATTGATAAATAATTACATGTATTTCTGGGGTATTCTGTGATGTTTTCATATATGTATACATTGTGGAAAGATTAAGTCTAAGTAAATATTTATCCGTGTCTTACAATGCTGATGAACAAAACCTTCCTACCTAAGTTGAGATTTGTTTTTATTTGACTACAATTTGGGTTCTCGTGAATCTTAAGCTTTCTTTCATGCAGTGTGCTGTTTCCTTTTAGAGTTTAGTGATACTGTGTATCTACATGCCACAAGTCTTTTCTAATAGTAGGATCAATATTTTTACATTTAAGTGTGTGTGTGTGTGTGTGTGTGTGTACTTATACATATAAACAGATATATATGTATATATATAATGTATGAACGTTTATAGACAGCAATGAAGATAAAAATACAGTGATGGTGTTACAGATATAGGCTTCATTTTCAAAGTACCTAAAAAATGAAGTCACTATGCCTTATTTATTCAATTAATTAATTTATTTTACCTTGCAAAGCATCAGTGACTTTACTAAGCTCCATAGCAGAGTGAGGAATTGAAAAAGTCTACTGGGAAACATTATTTAAAAACAACTTGACATTTCTCAAAGCTCTCAACACTCTTAACATCAATTTAATTAACATACTTGTACTTTCTTTAAGTGGATAATGTAATGCCATATAACAGAAATTTAAAGATGTAGTAACACAAATATTTTATGACATTTGTGAACATACCTGATACAACTTTATAATAAACAGCAATTTCTGGGAGGAAATCAAATCCCAAATTAAAAAAAAAAGGAAGCAAAATGACCCATATTCATTGAATACATTTTTTGTTTCAAAATAAAATCATATCATATATTCAAATGCATATTTAAATTAGAAGTACAAATTTAAGACTGGAAAGATATGATTAAATTTCTACTATTTTCTATAAAATCATTTTGATACATATATAATATAATAAGTTATAGAATTCATTGTTTTTATTATCTGAATTGCAAATTTATAGGGATAATCAACATGTCATAAAAGCCAGTTTTTACAGTTTATGATTTAATATGTTTTACATTGATATATTTATGTAACCATTGCCACTTTAAAATTTCATGAAGCTTTCTTCACCCTATACAGAAATTCTATACTTTTAGTTCTCACTCCCCATTGTTCTCTGCTTTGGCAGCCACATGTCTACTTTTGTTACTATGTATTTGCTTATTCTTGATAATGCATGTAAATTTCAAAGAAATTTCACATAAATTCTTTTTAGTTTTTTGTAACATTTTTACTTCAGGTATTTTACGAATTATTCAAGTTTTAGCAATCGATTTTGAATATTTGTCTCATTCTGCTTTCACTCCTTTATTAGTTGAAATAATATATTTTTAATACATTTCTTAGGATTTTCTCTAAAAACATGTCATCTATAAATAGAGATGAATTAACTTCTTTCTTTTCAATCCAGATATCTTAGTTTGTTTTACTTGTCTAATTCATATGCTAGAAACTCAAAGTACAATGTTGAATAGAACTGCTCTCAGTAGCCATTTTCATCACCTTCCTAATTTTCTAGAGAAAACTATTTTATAAAATTAATTAAGTTAGCTGTGAGTTTTTAATACAGGCTCCTTATCAGATTGATATGTTTTCTTTCAACTTCTACTTTGTTTTTGTTCTATTTTTCTTATCCTGTGAAATGTCTTTCTCTTTCTTTCTTTCTTTCTCTCTTTCTTTGTTTCTTTGTTTCTTTTTTTCTTTTTTCTTTCTCCCTCCCCCCCCCACTTTGGCCAAGTTCTTTTCTGGGACTATTTTTATGATTATGAGGGGTTTTTAAAAATATAGTGATATATATGCAACATTATTGTAATTAATTTTCATAAATGAAACCACCCTTGTATTGAAATAAAAAATCCATCTTGATTACATTATATAATTATGTTAGTTATGAATTTATATGACTAAAATACCAAGACAAGTTAGAGAAGGGAAAGTTTATTTTGGCTTCCAGTTTCAGAGATTAGTCATGGTAGAGTAATTACATTGTTCTTGACCCAAGAAGATTCTGGCTGAAGGCTTAGTGGAGGCAGGAAACTCAGAACATGGTGGCCCCGGAAAAAAAGAGAGAAAAAGGAAAGGTACTACAAGGAAGATGCACCATCCCAGAACACTCCCCAGTGACCCACCTCCTCTAGTCATGCCCGCCTGTCTAGAGTTATCCAGTTGGTTCATTCAAACTAGGATGCATGATAGATTATAACTCTCATAATGTAATTCTTTTAACTCTGAGTATTCCTGCATTAATACAGGTGCTATGGGGAATAACTCATATCTAAACTGTAACAATAATCTTTTTCATGTGTTACTTGATTCAGTTTGTTATGGGTTTCTTTACGCATATTCATTAGGGAGAACATTCTGTAGATTTCTTTCTTAAAATCTCTGTTTAGGTTTGTGTTACAGTAACAGTAGTCTCATAATGAGAATTGAAAAGTATTCATTACTCTTTCAATTTTTGAAATATTTTGAGGAGAATAATGTCACTTTTTCTTAAAACATTTTGGAAAAGTTCCCCAGTGCATTCATCTAGACCGAAGTTTTTTGTGTGTTGGAGGGGGGGGGAATTTTTAATAATTATTTCAATATTTTTTATTGTAATAGGTATATTTTAATATTCCATTTCTTCTTTAGTTAGTTTAATTAGATTGTGTCTTGCAGGGAATTTGTTCATTTCACTTAGGATATTTTTTGCCATACATTTGATAACATGTATCCTATCGATATAGTTTTATAACATATATATAAACCAATTTTTTTCTCTAAAAAATAACTATGTATAACAGTGTTTATATATTATGTATAAAAACGTGTTATCTATTGTATGTCAACAAATTAGATAGTCTAAAAATATTTATAATATGCTATATAATGTATACATATTAATACATATGTACACATATAATGTATACATATATGTTATCTATTTTGTATTATATATTATGTATATTGGCATACAATTTGTAACACTATTTTATATAGATATTTTATGCCAACAAATTGTCATAAATAAAATTTAAAAAATTTGAAAGATATATCTAACTAAATTAATTAACCTAACTCATGAAAAAATAGAATAACTGTATATGCCCATTACAATAAAAATATTGAGATAATAATAATTAATTGACACACAAAATAATATTGGTAAACTTTCTGGTAATCTTCACACACTCATTCCTGATTTTGGTAAATTTAAATCTCTCTCTCTCTTTCTCTTACTCCCATTTCTTGCTCCTTTTTGAGAGATTGTTGTGCTGGACTTTGGTTGATAATTTTATTTTACTTTCAACATATTGCATATGTCATCCCAGTGTACTCTTACTTTCCTGTTTTCTTATAGAAAGCAGCCAATAATCTCATTGATTATTCTATGTAAATAATCAATTGTTTCTCTATTTTTCTTTTCAAAACTTTCTGTCTTTAAGAATTTGATATTGAGCAAACATTTCATATGTGTCATACTTGTAGTTTGCTGAGTTACTTGGATTCTCAAATTATTTTTTTCTAAATCAAATTTTGGACATTTCCTACCATTATTTCTTCAATTTTTTTTTCTTTTCTGCCTTTCTCTTTTTCTCCTTATTTCTTGTGATTACTCTTATGAGCATTTTGGTATGATTGAGAGTGTCTCACAGATCTTAGGCTCTGTTTATTTCTTCACTTACTTTTTTTTTTTTTCATCTTTGTATTGGCTAATTTCAATTGACTTATCTTCAAGGTAGTTATTTCTTCCTAATAGCACAAATCTACTGATAAGCATCTCAAGTAAATTTCTTTGCTTTCACTTATTATAATTTTCAACTCCAAAATTTTATTTAGCTCTCTATTTTTAACATTTTCTGCCTCTTTATTGATATCTCTATTTGTTAAAGTGCTATTTTTTATATTTACACACACATAAATATATGTATATATTTAGTTATTTAGACTCTCTTTTTTAAAAAACATTTTGGTTCATTTTTTTAAAGCTGATTTAAGGATGTCTAGTAAGTTTAGCAATGGGGTTCATTCAGGGACAAATTCTATTGACAGATTTTTTTTCCTGTTTATGAGTGAGGAATTCTTTTATTTTTACCTCTCTGGTTTTTTAAAGTAGATACTTTAAATAATATGATAATTCTGGCAAACGTATTTCCCTCTCCCAAGGGTAAATTGTCATCTTTACTTGTTATTATTGTTATTGATATTTGTCTGCATTTTGACTTTACTGAACTAATTACCTAAAGTTTGTATCCTTGTAGTATAGAACCTATGAAATTTTCTTCATTAACTTACTTAGCACCTGGAGACTGGATAAAGATTTTTCTCATTTCTAGCACAAATAACTCACCCAGTCTTCACCAAAATGCTCTATGTCTATAATTAAGCCTGCCTTCCACATTCTGGAAATTCAAAACTTTGCTTTTGTATCCCACATCTGCTTTTCTTGAAGAGGCTCATGAGCAACCAACCAGACCTGGGAAACTATAGCATAGCTCACTAAGATATTTTCTGTTGGAAATTTTCAAAACACTTTTTGGAATCCTGTTCCACAGCTTTGCTTTCTGTATTTTTGTTTGTTTGTTTTGTGTTTTTTGTTGTTGTTGTTGTTGTTGTTGTTTTGGTTTGTTTTGTGTTTTGGCTTTGCCCAGTTGTTCAATTATTACACAAACATAGATAAGTACAATATTAGTTAATTTCAGCTGATTTATTCCAACATATGTCCTTTGAAAATTTTGTTGTGAGTGGGTTCTCAGTTCAAATATGTGTGGGATACACAAGTCAAATTTTCTCAAATTATGGCCAGATGTATTAATGTGACAATCAAGGAATAACATTTGGGACAAACTGAACCAATCTGGATACCTAGTGTCTGCCAGGTCCATAGTTTTCACTGCTTGTGTAATTGTGAAGTTTGGGGTTTTCAAGGATACAGTGAATCAGGAAGAGTGAGATTAAAATAATGTGAATTAAAACATGACACATCTCACCATTCTTTTTCAGATTCTGGCTTTTTTCCCCCTTGAATATATATCTCACAGATGATTACAAACCTTTGGTTAATATACAAAGTACTGAATAAGTTTATTTTGACAACTTTTGCACAGTTTTTGATTTGTGGAATAGTTGGTTCTCTGAGATTGTTACCTTGTCATTTTAGAAATTACTATCTTAAAAATATTACTTTGAGTAATATTGTTTTATTTAGTTTTTAAATTTAATTATTTCAGTGCTATTTTAATAAGTTTCTTAGTAAAAAAACTGAATTCATTCATTATATTCATGTTAATTAATTGCAAACATTTTTAAAATAACATTTCTAAAAATATTACAAAATGTTGTTTCTTTTTTGTAGTGTATTGAGTTGTTAGTGAGTTCCCATTATCATCCACACCTCTGCTAGCAATTCCAAGTTCAGCATCCCCAACAACATCCTCATATTCAGTAATTTACCACAAGGTTTCAAAGAACTCATTTAAAGGTCTTCACTCAGAGCTATGATTTTTTATAGTGAAATTTTCACATTAAAATCAGCCAGTGGAAGAGTCATGGGAAAGGACAGTTCAAGATGCGGGGAGCTTTTTATTTTCCATTTCCAGTGAAGATGCATATAATAGGCATTTAACCCAGCAACTGTATATGAGAATACCAATAAGGACATTGCTAGTAAGTGTGACTCACCTGAGTATTGATGCCCAGAGTTTTACTGTGACGTGATCATGTAAACTTGTTTGAGCTCCTGCACAGATGATCACAGCCTGCAAACCTTTCAGAGGCAGATATCACATGACACCACAAAGTGATATCCCAAAGTTCTTATCATAGAGTGCCGCAGTCTGGCTGGGCACAAAATCATGAGCCACTCAAACAGGAACAAACTTTATTTTTAAATTCCCGCCAATGCCCTGTATGCTCCCGGGAAATATGCCAACCCACACGCGTGGCGTTCTCTGGGACCCACACCAACAGGAAATCCCTCCTCCGGAATTCCCTCCTACCGCACTTCCCCAACCAATGGGAACTTTCCAGGAGTCCCATAGCAGGCTGAGGTGGACAGCAGGGGTCTAATATCCATTTGAATTCAGATCTTAACATAATCATATCATCTCAATGGCTTGCTGGCATCACCTTACAACCAAAAATGCCATGCATCATTTTTACTTGGCTATGGCTCTTAGCAATAGAACATTATTACTATACCTTACCTGATGTTGTATAAGAATCTAAGGTAAACAAAGACACTGCCCTCAGGGAGGATACTGCTAGGGTTTAAAGAATGCCTCACATGAGCAACTGAAAGACTTGATTTCTGCTTATCTAAGGTTAGCTTTTTTCTACACTTATTTTTATGCCAGTTGAATAGAGCAAGAACTTAATATGTATCTGCTTCTACACTAGTGTTTTCTTCCCTTTAATGCTTGTTTCTGTAAAGGGACAAAACTTACCATTAGTAAAATATGTATATTATGTTTTTTATCTGTACAATGGGATTTTATCAACCACATTTTAGGGGTTTAACATTAGATGAAACTGAATAAAGTGTATAAAATAACTCTGTTTTGATTCATTTCTTTCCTTAAAACTGGCACATACATTGATATAAAGAAAGAATACAAAAACGTGGTTGATAAACAGTCTGAAATTTAGTTAATAGCATTGCATAAGTATTTCTGTAACTTTTACAGTGCCATATTATTAACTAAATTTCAGACACCATAAAATACCAAGTTTATCACTATTGCATTTTTTCTGGATCCAAAACCCAATGCAAGTTTCCATATTGAATTTATTTGTCATATCTTATTATTTTACTTCAAACAATGTATTTTGTTCAAGAATACAACCAACATGTGTTAGTTTTGTCCCCTAAATTATATTTTAAATCCTCATCCCTAGTACCTGTAAATGTAACCTTCTTTTAAAAATAGGGTTTTTCCAGGTATGGTGGTGCATGCCTATAATCCCAGCTACTTGGGAGGCTGAGGCAGGAGGATTGAGAGTTTAAAACCAGCCTCAGCAAAAAGTGAGGCACTAAGCAACTCATTGAGACCTTGTCTCTAAATAAAATACAAAATAGGGTTGAGGATGTGGCTCAGTGGTAGAGTGCCCCTGAGTTTAATCCCTAGTACCAAAAAAAAAAAAAAGGTCTTTGCAGATATGATCAAATTAGAATGAGGTCATGAGGGTAGAATTTTAACTCATTCAGATTCATATATTTGTAAGTGGAACAGAAATCCAGGTAAAGACCTCAGAAGTTATAACATGTGACTCTTGGAATTTCAAATATTGATAGTCACAGCCAGGCACAGTGACACACACCTGTAATCCCCGTGGCTCGAGAGGCTGAGGTAGGAGGATTGTGGGTTCAAAGCCAGCCTCAACAAAAGCGAGATGCTAAGCAACCCAGTGAGATTCTTTCTCTAGAGATAATTTTCTTCCCATGCTCTCCTTCCCTACCCCACTTTGAGTCACCCCCCTTATACCAGAGAAAACATTTGGCATTTGTTTTTTGGGGGACTGGCTAACTTCACTTAGCATAAACTTCTCTAATGCCATCCATTTACCTGCAAATGCCTTGGTTTTGTTCTTTTTTATTACTGAGTAATATCCTATTGTGCATAAATGACACATTTTTAAATCCATTCATCCACTGAAGGACATCTAGTTTGGCTCCTCAATTTAGCAACTGTGAATTCTGCTGCTATAAACATTGATGTGGCTGTGTGCCTGTAGTATGCTGTTTTTAGGTCATTTGGTATAGTCCAATAAGACGAATAGCTGGGTCAAATGGTGATTCCATTCCCAGATTTCCAAGGAATCTCCATACTGTTTTCCAAATTGGCTGCACCAATTTGTAGTCTTACCAGCAATGTATGAGTATATCTTTCCCCCCAAATCCTCGCCAAAAAATTGTTGTTTGTCTTCATAATAGCTGGCATTATGACTGGAGGGAGATGGTATTTTAGAGTAGTTTTGATTTGCTTTTCTCTGATTGCTAGAGATGATGAGCATTTTTTCATATATTTATTGATTGATTGTATATCCTCTTCTGAGAAGTGTCTGTTCAGTGCCTTGGCCCATTTATTGATTGGATTATTTGTTTTTTGTTTTTGTTTTTGTTTTTTGAGTACTGAGCTTGGTGAGTTCTTTATATACCCTAGAGAGATTATTTCTAGATAGGGAAGAGGGGTGGGAGAGAAAGGCAGGGTTAAGGGGATTTGCAAGGATGGGGGAATGTGATGGTCATCATTATACAAAATATATGTATGAAGATTTGAATTTGGTGTCAACATACATTATATACAAACAGATATATGAAAAACTGTGGTATGTATGTGTATTAAAAATTGTAATGCAAGAAAGAATACATGAATAATAGCATAATTTTGGCATGAACATACTCTATATAGAGAGTTACGAAAAATTGTGTCGTAAATGGGTAGTAATGAGTGTAAGGCATGCCACTATTGTCATGTATTTAAAAAATAAATAAAGAAGAAAGTTGATAGTGTAATTCATGATATTCTACAATTATATTGTTGATTTTGCTACATTTGTAAAAGCAATAAAAGAGCAATATACACTCTTTTAAAAAGAGAGAGAGAGATTCTGTCTCTAAATAAAATACAAAACAGGGCTGGGGATCTGGCTGAGTGTTCAGGTGCCACTGACTTCAATCACCTCCCCCACCTCCCCTACCCCCCAAAAAAGGTCGATTGTTACTGAAAGATGCTACCAAGAAGCAAGAATGTATTCCTGCCTATGAATTTCAGAATAAGTATTGCTCTGCTGGAGCCTTGATAATGTGGCCTCAAGAATAGTGAGGTACTAAAGTATTTTTGAGTTTTTTTTCTTTTAGCCTCATAATTAATTATGATAGTTTTAGTAAGGCAACTGTAGGAAAGTTATACAATGACTGAAATTTGATTTCACTTTTTTATATGCATCATATCAGAATTATTATCAATTTTATTGGTGTAAACATCACATTATTTAAAGTACTGACAGATATCTTCACTGAAAAATTTCTGTTTCTCTTTGTATTTAGTAAATGTCTTATGAGAAAATATTTTGAAATTATGTATGTGTGTGTATCTATCTATCTATCTATCAATCTATCTATCTATATATACACATAATATGATTATCATGCTTTTTAAAGTTTACATTTATTGATGAATCCAACATGCAACAATTATTATTGTGGTGGTTGGCTAATGTTGATTATATCTGTTTTATTGCTTTTATACTTAATTATTTGAATTCAATTATGATGAAGAGCTGTGCTTTCCCCTGATTTGTTAACTCAGTTGCATGCTTATACCCATATGGACTCAAGAATATTTATTTAAATCCATTGGTTATAATCCATTATTATCTGTATTCATTAATATTTATTTTAGTCAGCTTTGCATAGCTGTGACCAAAGTATCTGATAAGAACAGAGGAGGGAAAGTTTCTTTTGGCTCATGATCTCAGAGGTTGAGTTCATGGTTGGACAACACCATAACTCTGGGCTTCAGGTGAGAAAGCATATCATGAAAAAAGGTCATATCAGAGGGAAGCTGCTCAGTCTATAATAGTCAGGAAGCAGAAAGAGCTGTATTCACTGGGGACAAAACATAAATCCCAAAGGCACCCCTCAGTGACCTACTACCTCCAGCCATAATCTTCCAGCCTACTGTTACCACCTAGATAGTCCATTCAAATATATAACCCAATGATTAGTCTTCAAACTTCATAATATCATCATTTATCTCTGAACATTCTTGTGTTATCTCACAGGCAAGCTTTTATAAGGCATCTCTTACCCAAATTATAACAACATCACCATCATAATCATCATCACCATTATTATCACCATTATTATCAAAATTTCTCAGTTTTTACATGGAGAGCTCCTTCAATATGATTTCTCTGTTCCCCACATACACTCACTTCTATTATTTAGAAATTTTCCTTAATTCCTACCACCACAAATTATTTCAGTTTCCCCTTCTTCTTTTTCTATCTCAGTTTTGGAATAAAACATTCCTCTTTTCTTTATGAAATAAGGTATTTAAAGAAGAAATATAGCTAGTATATATTTTAATAACTTTATTTTGAACTCCACCAAGTCCAGTGACAAGAAATATATATTCATAAAGAACTTATTGTATATGTGTATCTAATATTATCTTACAGTATATGAGAAATTATATCTGATAAATTTTTATCCTTATGAAAGTGCTCATTGTGAAAAACTTCAGGTAACACTGTCTCAATTTGCTAGACAGTGTAGTGATAGACAATCACAGTGATTTGTCTCACAGACCCAGTTATTGTTTTAAGCTCTGATAAATTTATACCATCACATCTCTCCACCTCCGTAGATAGGCTAACTCACATTGTCTAATACCTGAGTCATCAGATATCCATCTTGCAACAATTCTATCTGTAATTAATGTGAATCTTCAGCCTTTAATATCTCAGGCAATCTATGAAGTGCCTTATATTAATAGGCTTATTTAATCATGATGACAATCATGATTGTACAGTTAATATATCATAAGTTTCAAGAAAATGACAACTTGATAATTACAACATAGCTTGAAATGGTGAGGAAAAAATGAGCCAAAGTAAATGGACTCTAGAGACAGTGTTCTGGAGAATTGGCTTTAATAGTGTTAAAGGATGCTGTTGACTATAAGCAACAGGAAACACAAAAATGCATAAAAAGAGGAAGTATGTGTGAGTATGTGTGTGAGTATGTGTGTGTGTGTGTGTGTATGTGTTTGTGTGTATAAGCCAGTTTAAATTCTTAAAGAATATATTGTCCCACAAAATGAAATCTTAATGTTAAGGAAGATTTCCAAACAGTGTATCAATGATGTTCTCAAGGACATTTGTGCTAACCAGTTTCAGCTTGGTTTTCTAATTTGCATTGAAGCAGTGACAGCATTGTCAGTCATAACATACAAAACCAATTAACAATAAAGAACATCGATTATTTATTTCTATGGCAATTTAATTAAAAATAATCTATGACAACCTAAACTGGAAGCACTTTTTAGAAGTCTTCCTGTAGACACATCACAAGTTCATTTTTTACATTTGTTCTAGTTAATTATACATGACAATAGAATACATTTTGACACATCATACATAAATGGAGTATAACTTGTTATTCTTCTGGTTGTACAGGATGTAGAATCACACCAGTCATGTAATCATCATTTTAAGCTAAAAAATGGCAAATAAGTAATATTTTAGTGAATAAGTTAGCATAATGATTTAATATATAATGCATTCCGGGGAGTTTTCTATGATAATTCTAAATGTGGAGTTTGCTGACCTATTTCCACATATTTAGAAATAACTAAACATATCCGGTGTTTTTTCTCAGTTGATGTTATGAATGTCCAGTGAGCCAAGCACCTTTAACAGCTCTGGTCAAATGTCTACAAAATTTAGAAACCTCAGCAACTATTTGTGGCAAGCAAGAATTTGAATTAATGCTATCTTTACATTTTTTTTACACTCTTAAGTAATATAAACTTTTTCTCAATTCCTGCCCTGTAATGTGGCTATTACAGAAGTCACTTAGTACTTCTTATCTGTCTTTATGTGGAGGATATATTGGTAATAGATTTTATGAAAGCAGTACTTTGTATTCACTGGAGAGCAAAATAAACACTTTTTGGTTTTAAGCAAATTCCTCTTGCATGAAAAATGACTTCCTACAAATAATGAGTTGATGATATCTCCTTAAAACTAATAAAATTATAAAGTTAATTATCCACAGTAACTCTATATAAGTTAAATATATTTGTTTTACATGAATTTATAGATCACTTCAGAGGGACAAAGAACTATTTTCATTCTATAAACATAGTACTTAATTGAACTTGCATAGTTAACATTCTTTTTCCTCTGCTGAACTCTAAGCCCATTACCAGTAGAAATAAATCTATATTTTCATTATCAGTGTGTTAATTCCCTACTATGATACTGACACATATTGAATCTCAATAAATATTTTGTCAAAATGATTGAACAAATTAATTTAGATGGTTCATTTTCATGAGAAATTATTGCATTTACTAAAACAAACAAACAAACAAATAAAGCAAACTTGTTAAGTAAGATTTCCAAACAGTGTATCAATGATGTTCTCAAGGACATTTGTGCTAACCAGTGTCAGCT
Source organism: Callospermophilus lateralis (assembly GCF_048772815.1). Lineage (NCBI taxonomy): Eukaryota > Metazoa > Chordata > Mammalia > Rodentia > Sciuridae > Callospermophilus > Callospermophilus lateralis. Next base: position 39,430,236 of record NC_135316.1, read on the forward strand.
TGGTTTTCTAATTTGCATTGAAGTAGTGACAGCATTGTCAGTCATAACATACAAAACAACAATAACAAAAAAGCAAACTTTTCAAGTTAAAATTGTGTAGCATTTCATTTAGGCTAAAATGACTTTTAAATAGTCTCTAACCAATAATATATAGAAAAGATGGAAAGCAGTCTAGAAAAAAGGAATAGTGTTTTGAAGTGTTTTAAAATAATAATTGCTGGGTTAGGTATATATCTCAATCAGTAGAATGCTTTCCTCACATGCACAAGGACTGAGTTCAATCCCCAGCATCACAAATAAAACAAACAAACAAACAAACAAATAAATAATTTCTATGGATAAGAAAATGGAATGAGTATGTATGGAATATTTTATCTTAAGCCCTATTGAATTTGTATCCTTGAAAAACAACCTCCCAAAATTCCAAGTATCTTTGATTTCTCTTAAGACAGTTCCAAAATTATCTATATGAAATTGCTAACTTAAAAAGCATAGCCTAGAAACTTTATAAAATTCACGTCATCAGCATACTAATGGAATATATACCCACACCCATAATTATAGCAACAATTCACAATAACCAAATTATGAAACCAGCCTAGGTGTCCATCAAACTGTAAAACATCATAGTAAGTGAAATAAAGCAGATTCAGGAAGTGTACCTCATATGTTTTCTCTTGTGTTTGAGAGCCAGAAAAAGAAAAAAAAAAGAAAAGAAAACAAATAACTGAACCTCACAAAAATAGAAGTGATAAAGAGAGACCCATAAAGGAAGATCAGGAGAGAGAGAAGTGAAAGAAAAGGGGAGGTACTGAATAATAAAACTGACCAAATTATGTGATTTGCATGTTCTAATATATCGTAGTGAAACCTATTATTATGTTCAATTATAATACACCAACAAAAAATCACTTCATATAAAACAGTATTTCTTCTTCTGGAAGAAGAAAAAATATATATGTAAGACAGGTTTGCCTCCAAGATGTAAGTGAAGAATACAAGGACTAAATTATGTAACAAACAAACAAAAGTAGAAAGACTTACACAGAAGAGAAAAATGTAATAAATACAAAAGGGGAATATGTATTTGAACGATACAACTTTTCATCACCCTTCCTTTCCTTTCCCTTCTTTCACTTCCCTTTTGTGTATCATTCATTCTACTCTCCCTTCCTTCCTGTCTTTAGACATTCCTTCATTTTCCTTGTCTTACCTCTGCTGCTATACACCTTTATAGAAAGCATAACATATGTTTTACTGTTTATTTTGCTGCAGAGATGACCATGATGGATTCAACTCCCAGTTCCCTGGGGATTACATCCACCCAGAAGCCATTATCCCAAATACTAATAGAATTACAGATTGATCTTAGACCATGCAGATTGTAATCATGGGCAAAAATTCCTGTAACATTTTTTGGCTTTTTAATGTTCAAAGGATGTATAGGTGTCATAAAGACCAGTTGATTCCATGGAAATGCTTCAAGCAGTGGACCTATTTCATGTAATGACACAAAAGTTAAATATCAATATAATGATAACATAATTGGATCACTGAATTCCACACTAGAATTGAAAAGCCAATAGGATGCAAAGGGATCTATTGGACTAGAAAATGCAGAAAGAGCTATAGTTTGCAGGGCAAATTATTGGTATCCTCTAGTGAGCAATTTTAAATATGGTGAGTGGTATTTGGCTTATGGTAAATGGTAAACTATAATCTTGGAATGAGAGGAATTTTATGGAACTTTCTAGATGAAAGTTATTTCTTAGTAGGATGTCAGTTGATTACTTAAAAAAAAAAAAAAAAGGACTTGTTTTGTTTTGTTTTACTGCGTCAATGTGCTTCAGTGCCTTAACACAACTACCAAGCTCCATCTCAAGTTCGAAAAATTCTATGAAATTTCTATTGACATAAAAAGTAGAACTCTTAATATAACATGTAATATCTATTGTTATTTATCCAGCCCTTTCCAGTTAACAATATGACAGTGTAACTTGGTATCAGTGTATTCTATGCTACTCCATGTCTCTACATATTTACTTCCTTCTTTCTAAAGTCTGTGTAAATAACCTTCTGTTGAAGCTTCATAATTTGTCAAACCTGTCTCTTCAGACATAAGACAACAACATAAGGCTACCAAAACCAGATCATGTGACAATTGGAATTTTGATGCCATTCACTAAAATCAAAACAGGATATTTTTTCCCTCTGCTCCTTGAGAGTTAATGAGATTCCTATTCTCTTTATTTAGTTTCTACTTCTGTTGATCCTCAAACATATTCAGAATTTTTGATAACTTATGTTTACTTTTATACTTGGACCATCTAAAATAGAAACCAACCCATCAGTATGCAATGAAAATCATATTTATCATCAGTTGCCAGTTAGTAGTGAAATGAGGTTCACCCAAGACAGTTATTGATCAGTGTTCAAAATAACCCTGACTTTGTATTTTGAAAAAATAAAATACATTTATATTACATCTAACTAAATATTTCTGAGAATTGATACATAATGGAAAATTGACACTATAATAGAAAATTCTCTTTTCCTAGAACTACCTTTGCCATTAGGAAGAGTAATTTACTTTTCTAATAACTTTGCACAAAAAGTAGAATGAGAACAACAGTAATGAAAGTAAAACATAAACAAAGACAAAATAGAAGCATTGTAACAAGAACAAAATAGTCCTATTTTCTTAGACTGTTGACTCAAATAATCTCAAAATCTCTGTTCCACGTACTGATAGACACCTCTATTTCTTGTTTGTTTGATTTGTTCCTTTATACTCTCTTATCAGCCACTTTACTGCTCTTTTCTTCTTAGCTTAAATTCTAAATATTTCTGATTTTATCACTGGTTTAGTAGCATTCAAAGCATACAATATTCTTCTATATTTAGAATTTATATCTGCAAAACCAATAAACCATTATAAAACTATTTGTCTTCACTATCCAATTCAGGATTTTGACAGTGTTTATAAGAAATGGTTTTCTCATAAATTCAGAGCCATTGACCATAAACTGAACAATGCTCAAAAATGCTGCAACATTTTCCTATTCCACTCATCTTTCAACAATAGTTTCTGAAATCAATTTCAGTCTCTAAAAAATTTGGCAACCCAACTTTCTTTTTCATTCCTGGCAAGAGAAATTGTTTTCCATTACATAGTTAATAAAAATCCCTAGATTGACAAGCACTGGTATTTTATCTCCCAGATGACTTACAGCCAGTCTGTCATGTTTCCTTTCATTTATTTTGTACTAGAAATATATTCCACTTTTTATGTATTCTCAACTCATTCACTCACGATTTTATAGACTTTGGATTATCTCTTTTCTTTTTCCTTTTTTTTTTCCAACAACTTTCCTATGCAGAATATTTTAGACATATATGCAAACCCTTCTCAGCTGCCATGTAGTTTCCCAACACCTTTACGTATTCTGATAGTTTTTCTTTCATGATCTATCAAAAGAGGTATTATAATGACTGTCTATATTTCTACACCTATCATTCACACTTCACTGAACATATTAATAATGGCTTCTGAGCATACTGCATATGGAAATTGTCTCTATTTCTTTCTCTAAAGTCATTTTATATCATAAAATTCCAAGCCACACATTTCTATTTTTAAATTTAAAATTTGATGATGTGAACTTTGGATTTAAAAATATCTGATCTCAAAATATTTTATTTTTTCTAATACCTAATATCAAGGTTTTTTCATAATATTGAAATTTTATTCCTTCTCTTTATTACCAGAAAAAAATCATTTATCAGTGAACATTAAACAAAATATGTGCAAATTAGCAGAGATGATAATTTGGACATTGTGAGATTATATCTTAAATAACAGTCTTATTTGGTGAAGGTAAAAAATAAAACCCCAAAACTTCCAAATTTTAAACCCTAAAAACAAACATATATCTAAACTTCTGTTACATTACAATGCCATCCATTTAATAGGAGAGCCCAATTATAGTGTGATGAAAAATTCTAGGGTTATGCTTGTATAAACTATTCTAAGTGATAACAATATTTGGCTTTATTTTCTTTTTCCTTTTTCATTGACAAATAAATGCAATATATATTTATGGAGTTCAATGATTTGATATATTCATACATTGCAGAAAGATTTAATCAATTAATATATCAATAACCTCATGGATTTATCATTTATTTGTGGTAAGAATGATAAAAATTAAGTCTTTTAGCAACTTTGAAACATATATTTACTATGGTCATCATTAACATTTTTCATCCAGTTTAACTTAATTTTTGTTTCCTTTAACAAGCTATATTCTTTCTTGTCATACCTTCTTCTTCAGGTCTCTGAGAACGAACTACCTTCAACTCCTTGTTTTTATGAAGTCATCATTTTTTAGGATTTTGCATATAAATGAAATCTTGCAATACTCTCCTTTCTGAGCCTGGTTATATCACTTGGCATTATGTCCTCCTATACATGTTGTTGCAAATGACAGAATGGCTTTCTTTTTAAGGCTCTGTAGTTTCCCTTGTCCATAGACACTTTAGTTTTCTTTCCTTAGTATATATTAAAGGTTTTCTTTCTTGGGTCATTTCATCAGATATTGAATTAACTGTCATTCTTCAAGAAGTTCTTGAAGTTTAGAAGATCTCCCATGTCACATCACCTAAACTATCACGTGGATTTCTGTTTGATAATATCTATTCAATTTTATGTTGTGGCTGCTATGTATCTCTCAAAGAATATCAGTAAGAAAAGAAATAATTCACTAATTATTGTATTTTACATGCAAAATATGAATTCAATAAGTATGCAAGTTGTTTTGTACAAATACTTCAAAAAGTTGGGTTCTGAAAAAATATGCTATTGCAAGCATCTTTTATATGTATTGTTCTACATATTTTTAAAGAATAAATTTATTAAATGAAACACATAAATAGTCTTATATGTATATAGTTTTCTCATTTTAAATACATTAATCAAGTTGCAAAATCAATAGGCGGGCCAATTTAGGCACTTTATTATTAAGGATTCTAGGAGAGGGCTTTATTCTCAAAATTATTTTTTAGGCCCTCTTTTAAAAAATCTGTTAGGAAGAAATGCACTCTCATCATTGTCTTAGTTTGAATGTCTATTACTCAATGAATATTTTGCTAATTAAACACAAATATTTCCTTGTATTTATTTTCCTTGTATAACATTTTTCCATTGCATTTCATATTTATTCAAATCACAGAACTAATGATTATTTCAAAGATAACTATAATTGCAGTTTGAAGGAAGGGTTATGGCAGAAAAAGCCATGTGTCTCAATTAATGTTGAAAATTTTTCACATATAATGCACAGTTTATAAATAAAAACTAAAACACATTTTAGCTATAATTATGTATAAATAGCACCTGGAAACACATTTAATAATAAATGTCACCATTTCAGTTTGCAAATAATAAGTATTGTAAATTCCATTTGCAAATCCTAATTAAATTACCAAATGCATAAATGAGCTTCTAATTGCATAATTTTGGAGTGGAAATCTGTGACATTCCTTAAATTAATATAAAAGTGAACGTTTTATTCATGTTAATAAAATTTTAAAGAATTTGATAATTGTAAACTATTTCTAACTTCGGATGAGAAACAGTTTCAAAAAAATAAAACAAGAGCATAATTTGTTGTCATCCAAGAATATTTGAAAACTGAAATTTTATGAAGATTGATTTCCCCTTTATCTTTTGTGTATACAAAACTTTCAGGTTTGTATAGCTGTCATTTTATGATTAGGATTGAATTTTAGCTTTCTTCATATACAACATTGGGTAGATTAGGAAATAAAATTGGAATTTCTGGCAGCTATGACTTGGATAAAGCCAATAACTTCATTTTTTTCCCTCTTATTTGTTCTTGCTATATTTCTTGTTTGTTGTTAGAAAACAAGCACAAATGTGTAATTTTCTTTGTAGTCTAGCTAGTGTATTTTTTTCCAACAATAATTTATTTTCACTCTGAGATGAAAATCTTAGTAACTAATGATAACTCTGCTTATCATATATTTTTGTTTGTTTGTTTTTGGTACCAAGAATTGAATCCAGGAGTATTCAGCAATTGAGCCACATCCCTAACTCTTTTTATTTTGAGACAGGTTCTCACTAAGTTTCTGAGTTTGGCTTTGAACTTTCAATCTTCCTGCCTCAGCTTCCAAGCCACTGGGATTACCGGTGTGTGCCATCATGCCAGCTTAACATGATTTTTAGGTATAATTTATTTCTTGTGATCTGTGTTAGTCATTGTTTCATTGCTACAACCAAAATATCCAACAAGAACAATTTAGAAGAGGAAAAGTTTATTTTGGATCAGGGATCCAGAGGTTTAAACCACGTTTGGCTATATCTATTGCCCAGGGGTCCTCAGTGAGGCAGCATATCATGACAGAAGGGATGGCTAAGGGCAGCTTTTCAGGAAATGAAGGGCAGGAAGCAGGGAGAGTGAGGGGGAAGGGTTGCAGGGACGATGCACCTTCTAGGGGGCCACACCCACAGTGACCAACCCCCTCTAGCCATACCTCACTTTCCTACAGTTATATCCCAGTCACTGCATTCAAAATAAAATCCAATCATTTCATCTCCAAATATTCCTGCCATCAACACAGAAGTTTTGGGAGGATGTCTTATATCCAAGCCACAACAGCTAGTGAAACTCAAGAAATATCAAAAAAAAAAAAAAAGATATTGTCAGTTGAAACATATTAATATAATTTAAAGCATGATTTTATTTTGTTGTACATTTTAGATTATTAAAAATGATAGTTTGTATTATTGTGTCTCTAAGAATAAATCATTATATTTTATATTTTCCCTGTGAAATTAATGCATATTAACACTTATTTCTGTAGAAAACACTTGTGTATTGCACATACTTTAGAAGTAAATCACAATAAAATCTCAAATGTAAGGGAAAATATATTGATTTAAATAAAATTAATAGAATACTCCAGAAACAAATTCTTTCCCCCTCTATATATGTATATAATATATTATGTATTAAGCAAGAATTTCTTTATAGGCAGTGCAGATAAAATTTATTGAATGAATTCAATATATTCAGGGGAAGAATATAAGTGATTTTGACATATTTGTTTCACTGTATTTTTCCTCACAAACACTCTCATTTAGTTATTTCTTTGTTTATGTCTGTACTATATTCTTTCTGATAAACATTACATTTTTTGTCACTTTTTACTTTCAAAAATCAGTTATCTCAGGTATAATACATAGTGTGCACAATATATGTTCATTTGAAGTTCAAAGACAAATATTATGCCATTCTAATTGTTCTTATCACAACCTGAGTATGTATTTATAAAGATTACAATGAACAATACATTGTAATATCCTGTGTAGCCACATGATGTGATAATTTTTACACACATTTACCATTAAAATATAATTTTGAATGATATGGACAAATGAAAATGATAAAATTTTGGATAAAAATTTTATATAAAACAACTATAATACATAATGATAAAAAATATAAATTTTAACATTTTATAAATATAGTGTACAATTTGAATATTTCATGGAACTAGTGGATTTCAAAACTAGAAAATATCAGAATAATTTTAGTAGATATATGTAATGTGTACTCTTTTATGGTGAAATATAATTTGAAACATCAACATAATTGGAAAATACTAATATTGTTGTCTAGCGCACCTCTCGGACAAGAAATCTGACTCACAGTTTAAAATCTGGGATATTTATCATGCATGAATCTTAGAGAAAACACAAATGTTTACTTTTTAACTAATCTATCCATCAATTAATCCACTATATCTCAAATATATATGTAAATAAACTCAATAGAGACATTATTAAGAGAGACACATCCATTCATGAATGTAAAATAATTTATCATTCCTTTTGCATTTGTATATATCATTCATAGTGATGGACAAATCTATTTGTCTCTATCTTCCTTATTTTCCCCATGAAGTCCTTCAAAGTTATGAGGGAAACTTCTATTCAGTTTTATTACTCACATTCAAGTTCTTGTTTGGAGCATTTATTTTTGGCAAGAGTTGGAAGGGGGCAAGTAAAATGATGCTTTAGATGGAATATTGAGCACTGAAGAAAAAGAGAGGTGAGAGCTTACTAAAGGTCAGGTGCCTGGTTGATAAGAAATTGAACACTATAGTTTTCCTTTGTGGTCTCAGGGATGTAAAATGAAATGCATTTTTCATAGAATGAAAACAGAACAAACAATTAATAATGTTTTGTACTACTTGTAGTCTTTTATTAGAATCACATTATAACCAGAATAATTTCCTTAAATAATTGGTACATAAGTTTTAAAGTCTAAAAGTATTTACATTGATTTGAAAATAGTTTGATTGGTTTTGGAAAATAGTTTTCCATTCTCATTTCATCTCCTGAAAACTTCTAAATACACCTTCTTGTTTCCTCTATCTTTCCCTGCAATGCATCTTTAGCATTTAAAATGTATACTTAAGCATCTTCATCACACATAAAACTTTCTTTATATTTTCTGTGAGGAATGGTCTAGATATTAAGCATAGCAATAAAAAATTAAGGAAAAAAACTATGCTAAAATTACTACAAATAAATAACTTTGAGAGAAAATTTTCCCTGAAAGATGGTATACATAGCCATTTATGAATAATGGTAAATTTCCTCCCCCAAACAAGTGTATCAAGTGTATCAAGTTTTCAGTTGTGATAAACTGGAGAAAATGCCCATTGATAGTAATTGAGAAATGTGAAAAAAAAAAAACAACAACAAAAACCTTTGCTTCTTTGACATGAAAGCAGATGTTTTAAAGCTATATTATTTGTGCTAGTTAAGATTCTGAGATCTGTCCTCATTCTTATTCACTTTAGCTCTTTGCCACAATGAAAATATAGTGCTCCTGGATTTAAACCAGGTCATTTAATTGTGGAATGCATTTGTCAAACCTCTTCATTTTGAAATGTCCTTCAACCTTTTATATTTTCTCACAAATGTCCTAGTTCTTCCTTGCATGCTGCATATACACAGCAAAAGTATAAAATTAGAATAAAAATATTATCTTATCCTATCACTTCTGTGTGAGCTCATGAGTGTGCATGCCTTCTTAGCTCAATTAAGTTATCTTAAAGCAGAAATATTGTCCTTTTTATAGTTGTTCAATGTCTGGTAGAGTTTATAGCATGAAGTAGGCATTTAAAAATCTTTGCTGAATTAATTTAGTTCACTTATATTTAATGTCAAAGCTATTTATTAGCTAATTACTATGCAAGTCACTGAAAATTTTGAATATGAAAAAGACAAGTTATTGCCTAAAAGGGATATGAAATCATAGTGATTTTTGTCATCATCAATGCTAAGTTTTTGCTCACTGATAGTTTACAAAGAGTAAAACACAATTTCAGTTGAAATTTGTCAATAGATGAAAGACATAATCCAAAGTTTTAATGTGAGAACAGAAGTGTTCAAAAGCCAGTTTGTGAAAAAATAAACAAAAGAAAAATTAGTAGAGCTATTTAATGGAAGGTCACTATCATCTTTGGTTATTTTATCATATAGCAGACCATCACTGGCTGCTGTGGTGGCTTTGACATTTTCTGTATATGTGATTTTTAAACTAAATACCAATTTTAAATGTCATTAAAATAAATTATAATTATTCTAGGCAGTATGCTAATATTTCTCTAGACATCAATATATCTACATATTTTATATACCTATGTATTAAAGTTGATATATAATCCATAATATTACATATAATTATAGTAAATTTTATTGATATTGAACAGTATTTACAACTGCATTGTAAAAATAAGAGCTTAGAATAAGAATGTTGAAAACAATTGAGAATCGTGTCATGAAACATTAAAATATTAATGTTAACATCAAGAGAAAAATTTAAATTTCATATAAATGATATTCCACATACTGCTGATAGCATACTTACTTAAATCTTATCATTTTGATATTTAGAATTGTTCCCTAAAAATCTAAAATATGGGATTGGGGCTGTGGCTCAGTGGTAGTGCACTTGCCTGGCATGTGTGAGGCAGGAGGTTCGATTCTCAGCACCATGTATAAATACATAAATAAAATAAAGGTTTATCAACAACTAAAAGAAAAATTTTAAAAATCTAAAATATATCTTATTTTGCACTTATTTTTTGGAAAAAAAATGTGTTTTTTTAATATTTTATACTTATTAGGGTAGTATGTGTTATATTTATTTGGTTAAAATGTGGTTAGTATGTGTTTACATTTTATTCTTATTAGGTTAGTATGTATTCATATTTATGGTATATATTATAAGTATATATTATGAATATTATTGAATTTTAGAATAAATGCTATATTATTTCCAACATGCTATTTAAAAATGTGTTAAATTTAAATCACTTATTGCAAATAATATATGAGATGTACATTATAAATCATTAATGATGTCTAGTATGTATTGGTATGAGTTATGCATGTTGAAAAGTGTGTCTGCATGTTCATGTGTATGGGTGTGTGTTTAAATCATAGACAGAAAACATCTGTGTACTTACTAGTGTTCTTGCAAGTAAAACAATGAAATGTTATAGCAACAACTATCTTCCCACAGCAATTATTATTGCAGTAGATTAACAGCATTTTAAAACTTGTTATTTGATGAGTCCTCAAAGAAATCAACACTGAGTAAATATGCTGCAAAATGCAAATTCAGAAAAATTAATATATATTAATTCACAGAATATCAAAATGATGCAACCAAAGTCTCATAACTTTGGATGTATCTTAAATCACATGCTTAGTCAGTCTGTATATTATAGGAAATATTTGGGAACATCTATAAATACATATTTTCTGTATGTCTGGAACTCCATACAGTGGAGATCAAGTTTCTATATACATATTCCTCTGATTGCCTGATGTGAACTGACTTTCATTATTGCTTTGTTGTTTTAACACTGCCTTGTGTGATTACCAGTCAAATATTCTTGACAGTGAATAAAATTTGAAATTTCTCAGTGGACTCATTACAAATCAATCATGAGATCCTTCACATGCATAGGTTAATTCATACCAGTCATTTGCTCAGAACTCTACAATCTCTCTTTCTAGAGTAAGAACCAAAGTTGTAAACTTGCATTCATATTTGTAGATAATATGCTTCCTGTCACTTTTCAGGCTTCCTAGCCTCCTACTTTTCCCTTTGTTTTCTTTAGCCAAATATTATTGACTTCCCTGTGTTGCTTATTGAACTTCTGTCTGTCTCAGGGTCTCTCCATTAGCTGTAGAGTCTTTCTCAAAATGCTCACTCTCATCTTTCTGACATTTTTATTTATAAATCATCTTATAAATGAGACATTTAAACTTCTTATTAAATTTGCAACCTCTCTCTACTACAGACCAGATTGACCTTTCTCCCTCCTTTCCTATTTTCCATAGCAATTATCACCTCCTATTTTTTAATCAATTTGGACTTCATAGCATGAAAATATGATCTGTTCTTGGATTATGTTATTGACAAGTTTGATTCCATTATTTGTTAGTTTGATTTATCCTTAGAGGTCTACTTTTCTGGGCCATAAGATGCTCAGATATCTAGTAATTACACTTTCTGGATGTATCTTGAGGACATTTTTGGGAGGCAGTAACATTTAAATTGGTAAGCTGAGGAAAACAGGGTTTTCCCAGTGTGGGTTGTTATCATCCTATCCCTGGGGGTCCTAAAAATAACGAAAAGATGGAAATGTGGTGCAATTTTCTTTATGCCTTATAATTCAAGCTAAAATATAGATTTGCTCTTGCTCTGGGTGCTCCTGGTTTTCTGGCCTTCATTTTCGCACTAGAAACTCTAACATCAATTTTTCTGCTCTTAGTATTCTAAGTACATTGCTGGTTTTCCTGGGTTTACAAATATCAGACAACAGATTTTAGGACTTTTCAACCTTCATTATCATGTAAGCCAATATCTTAAAATAAATACTTGTCTAAAAAATATATATACATATAGACACACACACATACACACATATATATAATATACAAACTATATAAAAATGTAGTAGGAAAATATCATTTACAAAGGTAATTGAGATGGATGCTAGCTGTAAAGTATAGAACAACATTAACTACTTGTGGCTCAGAAAGAGAGAGAGAGAGAGAGAGAGAGAGAGAGAGAGAGAGAGAGAGGGAGAGAGAGAAGTTATAGAAGTGGAAGAGTCACACAGAGAAGACTGTGTTGATAGAAGCAGTATTCATTAAGTCAAGTGATATAGTTAGCTTGAGCTAAAGAGCTAAATTCAGGGGAGAGATATTGCAGAATAAATACTCTTGTCTTACTCTCCAATATTCACTAAATTTCTCCAGAAACTCTCAATTGGCTAAATCTATCATAAGCCAGTAAGTCAAAGGTTCAGAGCAATTTGTTCCTTCAGGTTTTCCATATGGTACTTGTATTATAGTAGAGAAGCATATACAGTGGATTCAGAGAAGCATCAGAAAAAAAAATCCAAGACCACCATGTAATCAATACAACTAAGAGTCAAGATAAGCCATTAACTATTAATTATCTACCTTTCCTTACTAGTAAAAAAGAAATGTGGTAACTTCATTCACTGATGTTTTTCAAGCACTGAGATTAGTACCTGATATATTACAATAAGAGTTCAACAGTTACTAAATGAATACTAAATGAACTAATTGTAGTACATCTAATAGCAATAATCAATTATAGTAATGTCATAATAAAGACAATGATGGTGAATCTAACAGTTATTAGATTTTTGGTCCTAAACAGGATGTATAAGAGATATTAATACTTTATACTATAAAGTTAAAGAAATATATATATAATTTATATATTTGTGTATTTATAAATTATATATACAAATATATGAAAAGACTTACAACATATTTATATATGAATATATACTTACTATAAATACATAAGTACTTACTATATGTATATGTATATATATGCATATATCTGTATATATATGTGTGTGTGTGTGTATACATATGTATATACACGAAAGCACCTACCTTAACACACATTGTATAGCAACTGTGCTAAGACACATCATCATACAAGATGACCTTCATATATTAATCATTGTATATATCGTTAAAACAATCCAAAGAAATATTGCCTCCTGTTATCAGCACTTTAAATTGAAACAATCACAACTGAGAATACTGTGTAATTTGCCTAAGATCCCATTTAAGCAATACAAATTATGTTAAATATGTTTGTTTATATTTTAAGTTCTCTTGACTATGTCAAAGAATTTTCACCATGTAACAACTAAGTTCATTAGTTTGCACTATTATTTTTCTAAATTCACATGATTTGTAAATATATTACCAATATGCTAAATTTAATCTTAATTTAACTTTTAAAATTTTACTAGTATCATTAAATAAAACATAAGTGTAATTAGTTTATTACTAGATATCTGAGTATTTATAAATAATATACTTTCAGTGATCATTTCATTAGTTTGTTACTACAGAATTCATGTTGCATTTTTTCTAAAGGCAAATGCTTCCTAGTCTTAAATATATGCCCCTTTTTCAATAACTCTATGTCCCAATATTCAGGAGACGCACATTCACAGCTAGATACGATCGTTAAGAGAGCCTAACCTGATTAACCCATTAAACACAATCTCCTCAGAAAAACAGTGATATTTTTTTAAGAGCTAAAAATAAAATGATTTAGCAATCAATGTGACTTCTAAAGAAGGGGTGTGCCATTAAGGAATAATTAAATAATAGTCACTCAGGCAAAATCATCTTTCCAAACCTTATGGGCAATCATAAAATCAACAAAGGAGAATTATGAATTATGAAATGTGAAACCAAAGGTTCCATCTATTTTAGAAATTAAGGACATAGAAATAATCATTTTGGAGTCACATGCTAACCTAGAGCATTACAGTCACCATGCAGGAGAATTCATTGATTTATAAAATCGAACAGCGGACATCCAAAATGGGACAGCTGAGACTTTCAAATTACATTGTAACAGACTCTCTGGAGTATGAATGCAAATTAAGTATAAAAAGAATGTGCTGTGCTCACAAGCCATTTTTATTTGCAACAAGGAATTTTAATGGGCCTGGTCTCATTGCTGTCTTTGATGCTCAACAACCCTACACCAACTCTCTTGGGAAATAAGCTATCGGAGCCCAGAAAACAGTATTCCTCCCTCACACACAATTGCTTTTGTGATTAATGATTCTGAAGTATTCCATTTGACAGATTATTCAGTGCTAGGTAGTTTATTTAGTTCATATCAAGATTCCCCACCCCCAGTACTGCTACTAGTACTTGTTACTATTTGTTCATATGTTGAGAAATATATGTGGATTTTATAAACTAAAGTTTAATAAACTTATATTCTAAACTAAAACTTCAAATTTTGTCATAAACCAATACTAACTTACTAAAAGAGAAGTATGTTGTGGTGTAACTTATAAGTGTGACTTGAAACTAGGTATTTAATAAGAGTGTAACAAACTCAACTAAAATGCTAGGAAACAGTAATGTCCTTCTCATCTTTAAACATATAGTTATTTCTTTCATTATTTAGCAGCTTACATTTTAAAACTGGAAGAATAACATGTACTTTAATTCTAAATCAACTCGGACCTTGCTATTCCAAGTTTAACCTATAGACCAGAAACACTGACATCGTTTTAGAGCTTGTTAGAAGTGCAGAATCTTAAGAATCACCTCAAATTTACTGAGATTCTGTGTTTTAACAAAATTCTTAGGCAATTCTTGTATTCCCTACAGTTTGATAAGCATCTTCTAATAAATGTGAGAATTAAGTAAAACTACTAACAACTGTTTTGTGATTAATGAGGATCATGTCAAGTGTCTCTCTGAAAACTACATCAACAAAACAAAACACTTCCTTCACAAGAACAGAAACAAAATCATAACCAGAAAAAAAAAAAAAAAAGGTAATCTTGTTACTTGGGGCCTGTACTTCATTCTGGATAAAGTTGGCTGAAACTGAACAGTACCAGCTTAATTTCAGTGGAAAACTGTCTGCCAAATCCTTTTATGCTGTCTCCTTATTTATGTTACCTCTGTTTGTGTTTGAAGCCTCTGACTTATAAGAAAAGAAAGCTAATTTAGTCATTTGCTCATGCATTTTATTTTCTTTTCAATTTAATTGATGCAGCTGTGGTTGCAATGCTGGTACGATATATTCTGCATGGATTTCTGAGAACTGCCATGTAAAACGAAGGTATTCCACTTTTCTCCACCATGCCATTCTACCTTGATGTTCTACCTCTCCTAGGGCCAAGAGTGATGTAGCCAATGACCATGGGCTAATCCTCTGAAACCATGAGCCAAATAAAATTTTTTCTCCTCTAAGTTGTTCTTATCAGACATTTTGGTCAGAGTGACAATAAGTCAGATATAGTTGAGAAAATGAATAAAATAATAATAATAGAGTTAAAAATATTTTCAACTATAGAAATTGCAAAAAATATGAGTTATTTAAATTATTCCTCAGTTAATGAACAGTTCTTATATTCTCTCTCCCTTTCCTCCACACACACACACACACACACATACACACACATACACATACAGAGAAGACTAAAAGTATATGCACAAACACACTTTGTGTTCATTTGATTTATAAATTATATAATTAGCTTAGAAAAGACTTTCTTATCTCGAACTTTATTATATACATAGCCTTATTTTGTTTTCTATTTAAATATATGTCCATCTAAAATTTATTTTATGGTAAAGAATTTGATAAAGCTAATTTTTAACAATGGTTTTCTATTAATTTAAAATAATAAATTAATAATCCATAGCAAAATTAATTATATAATATGTCATATATTTGTTTCTATTATTGAATTTGTCAAATAAAATAATATTAACAACAATACTAAGCAATTGTACTTTAAAAAATATATTTCTAAATATTTGATATCTATAGCCTTTCACTAATTATGTAAATATTTGACACATCTTAAGTGATTGAAATATCTATTTCATAGATATTTTTCAAATTGTTTTTCTAAATGTGATGTTAAAATGTTGACTTTAAGTAGATTCACAGTAAGCTTGTAGAATAAATTAGCTACAATAACAAATTTTATATTCATAATATCTATTATTTTATCTTCACAATATTATGGTCCTTTTTGTAAATAATCCAATAATATTTAAAACCTTAAAATATAGGTTTCATGGAAATTGTAAGTTCCTTGCCCTAACTTACTTGAAGAAGGAAAAAACAAAAACAACCAAGCAAGCAAAAAATAAACCCTAGTTTTATTTTAGATTAAGAAAGAAGAACATATTTTGCTCTAATAAGTTTTTCTATAGAAAGTTTGCCATGCATTCTTTGAACAACTACTATATGTAACCTAATGTCTAATATATAAGAATGTGACATGCAGGCAAATATTGATAATTGAGAACAGATTAATGTACTCCACAAGAGAAGCTCATCTACCCATCCTAGAGAAATTAGAATGAAGACAAATTTCTTCTAACTAGCCATAAGGAGCACTTAACCTGCTGCAGATATAAGGGCTAGTTTCTTAAATGAAAAGAGATGAATGACACAGGAAGTGGATCTTATGCATGTCATGAAGACAGTACAGTCTGAGTGTTCAGATGAGGAGTGTAGAGGAAGGCAAGCTGATAAACACGGGTTAAGGTCTTAGTGAAGAGCTCTGTTCCCTGAGCTGAGAGGACATGGTTTAGGTATTATAATACTTGTAGGCTCCCTTCCACTCTTGAAATGCAGGAAATGAATTGATAGCATCTTCTTGTCATTGAAGTGTAGTGCACTCAACCAGCTATCAATCCTTTTAAAAAGAAACCACTTTCTAAGAGTAAAAAAGCCCCAGGATATACAGCTCTTGCTCTCAGAACTGCATGACCTTTTGCTGTTTCTAAATCCAAGAAACATACATGCATCTCTGTGTAACAAGCTAAATTTTCTTGAATTTCTTTTCATTTTCAGAACTGAGCTTACTCTGGATTAAAGCCAGGCTGGTCCACTACTAGAATTCCAAAGTTACTGTTTCATAGTCTCTATTAAAATTCTACTACCTGCAGTTATACTTATTCATTTAAAAATATGGATCACTTACTCTAAAAAATTCAATGCTGCATACCCAGAAATCAAAATCAATAAGGAAATAGAGCTATTGTTATTAAGAAGACAGACAGTCAATTGTAGTACAAGATAAAATATAATAAGAAAAAATGATGGAAAAAATGAACATTGTAGGGAATCAATTATCATTGTATCTCTTTTCTAACTACATATCACACACACATGACAATGACCTCTCCTTTGTTCCAATCTATTTTTTTCTAACATTTTGGGTATTGTATATAATAAAATGAAGACATAATGAAGGACCAAGGAAAGAATTATTGAATATAAATGTTCAGACATATTTTTAATCTTTGCTTTGCATTTGCTGTATTTTTTTTTATTGATTGTTCAAAACATTACAGAGCTCATGATATATCATCTTTCATACATTTGACTCGATTGGGTTATGAATTCCCATTTTTTCCCCAAATACAAATTGCAGAATCACATCGGTTACACACTCACATTTTTACATAATGGCATATTAGTGACTGTTGTGTTCTGCTACCATTTCTATCCCCTACTATCCCCCCTCCCCTCCCCTCCCCTCCCATCTTCCCTCTCTACCTCCTCTGCTGTTGTTTAATCCTCTCCCTTTTTTCCCTCCTCCTTTCCCCTCACAACCTCTTATAATTTTGTGTAACATTGAAGGTCTCCACTTTTTCCATATGCTTTCCCTTCTCTCTCCCTTTCTCTCCCCCCTCTCGTCTTTGTTTAATGTTAATCTTTTCCTCATGCTCATCCTTCCTGTTCTGTTCTTAGTTGCTCTCTTTATATCAAAGAAGACATTTGGCATTTGTTTTTAAGGATTGGCTAGCTTCACTTAGCATAATCTGCTCTAATGCCATCCATTTCCCTGCAAATTCTATGATTTTGTCATTTTTTAGTGCTGCATAATATTCCATTGTGTATAGATGCCACATTTTTTTTATCCATTCATCTATTGAAGGGCATCTATGTTGGTTCCACAGTCTAGCTATTGTGAATTGTGCCGCTATAATCATTGATGTGGCAGTATCCCTATAGTACGCTCTTTTAAGATCCTCAGGGAATAGTCCGAGAAGGGCGATAGCTGGGTCAAATGGTGGATCCATTCCCAGCTTTCCCAGGAATCTCCATACTGCTTTCCAAATTGGCCTCACCAATTTTCAGTCCCACCAGCAATGTACAAGTGTACCCTTTTCCCCACATCCTCGCCAGCACTTATTGTTGTTTGACTTCATAATGGCTGCCAATCTTACTGGAGTGAGAGACACTGTGTCTGATAGAAGAAAAAGTTGGCTACGATCTACATACTGTGGGGTCGGGCTCCAAATTCCTTAATAGGACACCCATAGCACAAGAGTTAATAACAAGAATAAACAAATGGGACTTACTCAAACTAAAAAGTTTTTTTCTCAGCAAGAGAAACAATAAAAGAGGTAAATAGAGAGCCTACATCCTGGGAACAAATCTTTACTCCTCACACTTCAGATAGAGCCCTAATATCCAGGGTATACAAAGAACTCAAAAAATTAAACAATAAGATAACAAATAACCCAATCAACAAATGGGCCAAGGACCTGAACAG
Organism: Callospermophilus lateralis; assembly: GCF_048772815.1. Taxonomy (NCBI): domain Eukaryota; kingdom Metazoa; phylum Chordata; class Mammalia; order Rodentia; family Sciuridae; genus Callospermophilus; species Callospermophilus lateralis. The sequence continues at coordinate 39,448,965 of NC_135316.1, forward strand.
ACACTTCTCAGAGGAGGACATACAATCAATCAACAAGTACATGAAAAAATGCTCACCATCTCTAGCAGTCAGAGAAATGCAAATCAAAACCACCCTAAGATTCCATTTGCTGTATATGTATTGTCCTCTTCACTCCTTTCCCTTTCTATATTTCCCCCTGCATTCATGCAACTGACCACTAGAGAATTTTTGTCTTGTTACCATGTGTCTTTACAATCAAGGGAGAGAATTTAAGCAAATCATATTATCTAAAATATATAACTAATGCTTACAACACAACAACAAAATAAATAAATATTTCAATTAGAAAATAGATAAAAGACTTGAATACAAATTTCTCCAAAGAAAATATACAAATAGTCAACAGGTATATGAAAAGATGCTATATATCTTACTCATCATGGAAGTGCAAAGCAAAATTATAGTAAGATATAACTGTTTACATATCTATTAGAATTAATATTAGCAGAAAGAAAATTTAATGAGGGCTGGCAACAATTTGAAGAGTTAAAAACTTTGTGTACTTGTGATGTGAAAGTATCCAGATACTATAGAGTCCTATAGAGAAGAGAATGGAGGTAACTTAATATGTCAAAAATGAAACCATAGTATGATGCAGCAATTCCACACTTGGGATTGAAATGAGCATATTGGAGAGATATTTGTACTCCTACATTCATCACAAAACTATTCAGTAACCAAGAAATTGAGAAGACCTAAAAGTCCATCAGTGGATAAACAGGTAAAGAAAATATAGTGTATAAATACAGTGAAATTGTATTCTAACTTAAAAAATACATTCGTGTTATGTTTTCTAACAAAAAACTTTTCATGTATTCACTAAATAAAAATTTATTTCATGTGGCCAGGTAATATTGCAGAAAAATATATTCATAGTAAGATAATCATCTTGTTAATAAGAAAAAAATTTACACATGAAGCTAGAAAAATAAGCTCTCCATCTCTGAAAATATACTTTGTATTAGTTAATTTTTTAAAAAGGATAAAGAATAGTCTGGATGAGCCAGATAAAATTAATTGGAACTAACAGAAAGCTTTATATTTGACTAGAAGTTATGAGCAGCATCAGATTAAAAGAGAGAAAAATCTACATTTTATATAAGAAGTATTTTTTAATATAATCTGTTTACATAACTGTTTTAAGTGTGCTTAATGAACAGAAAGGTTACAAAAATCTCATTAGCTATTCTTGCTTCAAGAAACAAAATAAAATTTTATAAATACATAATTGTGTAAACAGCATAGTTGTTTTCATATGTATGAAATATAATAAAAATGTTAATATGCTGTTTTCCAATACTCAATTTTTAGAAGCATTCAAATATTTATTTGTAATTGTTGAATTACACCTAATATTTAGAATGAGATGCTATGAGACTGAACCAAGAGGGACATGTGACAAATTTTTTTTCAGTAAGTTTGTAAAATGAACAAAGTAGAGAGAGTCATATCAGGTATTGAGGGATGTGAAATCACCTGTTATTGTTTATATATGAGGTGTTCCTCAACGTTCCTATGTTAATACAGGAATATTCAGAAATGTAATGATTGGATTTTGAGAGCTGTAAGCGAATGAGTACATCCTAGTTTGAACGAACTAACCAGCTGGTAACAAGTGATGTGTAGCTAGAGGAGGCAGGGCACTAGGAGTGTGCTCTAGAGGGGTGCATTTCCCTGAGAGCTCTTCCCCACCCCATCTGCTTGTTTATTGCCTTGTGGTTGAGTTGGTTTTCTCCACTGAACTTTTAGACTATGTTGCTTTGTCTCACCTCAAACTTTGAGCAATAGAACCATATTACCATAAACTGAACTCTGAAAACATAAGATGAAATAAATTTTACTCCTCTGATTGTTCTTTTCGGGTATTTTGGTCATAATGATGAAAACTTAACTAAAACATAAATTGATACCTAGAAGTGGACAATGACTGTAACTAACCTAACCATGTTTTTCAGAAGCATGTAGAAGTAGTTTCTGAGAAAAGTTTGGAAAAGTTTGGAGATAGAGACTAGAGTAATCTTAGGATGCTGTAAGCAGAGCTTAATGAGTGATTCTGGTGGGAGTTCAGAAGATGAGAATGCCAAGAGGAATGTGGACAGTAAAGACTGTACCCATAAGGTTTTAGAGAGAAATGAAAACTATGTGGGACATTGGAAAAGAGGTCACATATGTTACATTCTGGCAAGGAACTTAACTACACTTTGCTCATGTCCTGAGATTATTAGGTAAATCTGAATTTAAAAATGAAGGAAATTTCAAGGCAGTGCAGAATTCAAACAGTGGCATGGATATTGTTCTCAGCTTTTATTCAGGCTTATTGTAAGAGAATCAGGAATAGAAAGCAGAACTGTAAGGTTTTTATAACTTAGAGTTTGTCAAGAAAAGTGCATATAAATCTTGGTCCAAGGAAGAAGTTAATAACTTCTTATAATAAAGAGATTAAAGCACCTAAAGAAATGCTAAGGACTCTGCACAGAAACAATAGAAAAGATGCTTTGAGGGCATCTCAAAAATTTGCAAGACTACACCAATAATAGGCTTAAGGTTATGAAACTGAAAACTCTTGAGAAGAGATCTGGGGAGCAACTGGCTTGCACAGGGTAGGGTGGTGAATTAGGAAGTTATTTTATCATTCTCAGGTTTCCAGGAAATCAGAGGCCACTGTAGACATTGTTCAAGGGGCTCAGCTACTGCTAAAGTTGGCAGCAGACCCTGGTGTCATCCATATGGTGCTGGTTCTACAGGAATGCACAATATTGAGGTTGAAAGTCAGGGAGGCTTTTACCAAAATTTCAAAGGAAAGATTAAAAGTCAAGATAAAGAGTAGCATGGTTGGGCAATGCTGAAACTGATAACACTATGGATTTTTTTGCTTGTTTTTTGAGATGGAGTAATGCATTTGTATTATGAGATGGAAATGAGCTTTGGGGAACCAAGGGTAGAATGTGATAGTTTGCATATGATATATCCCCACATGCTCCCTTGTTAATGCAATAATATTCAGAGTTTATATGATTATATTATGCAAGTTGTAACCTAATTTGTACATCCTAGTTTGAATGGATGAACTGGGTGGTAACCATAGGCATGTTGGGTGTGGATGGAAAAATTTGGTCACTGGGAGTTTCCTGAAAGGGTACATCCTCTTTGGGGACCCTTTTCTCCCTTCTCTCCTCTATTTCTCTTTCCTGGACTCCATGAACTGTTCAGTTTTTTCTTCATTTCATCATTAGGCCATCATGTTCCTCCTCACCTCAGGGCAGAATAATAAATTTGGCTGACCATACATATTGGATGTCTGAAACTGTGAGCCACAATAAACTTTTCTTCCTGTAGTTATCATCAGGTATTTTGGTCACAATGACAAAAATCTAACTAACACTTCACCTATTTAGATAAAATACATACAGAAGTTGTTGTTCAAAGTTTGGTCCACAAATGTCAAAGGTCATGGAGAGAAAGACTTTTAGCAAAAGAATTTGAAATGGAGATAGTGGTTAGCATTTTAAACAAAGGAGATAGGTATCCTGAAACTGAAATACAAAATATATAGGTAATATGAAGTAGTATCAGGAATCTAGGCAAGGCATAAAATAGGACTGCATTATACAGGACATGATTACTGATAGTGAGGCAGAAAGGAGGCTGAACTTGTACATTGGTAATGAATCCAGAATTCACTTTATACATATGATGTGTAGCAAGTATACTTTACATATATATGTGTTAGACTAGGTCAAGCTGTAAGACTCAGCTAAGGAAGCTCCTACAGCATGAGTTTTCATGACAATGGATAAAGTTTCCTTTGGGAACTCACTATATGAATCTTGACTTTAAATTGCAATTAAATTATCAGAAGAAAAAAAGCATAGAGGAGATTATTGTAAACATTTGAGGCAAATCATTTAATCGCTCTGTAATATTTAAGAAAGCACTCATAACTGCAGAAGAAACTATAATAAAAACCTATGTTGTACATTTAACTTTTTATTTCATCTTTTAAACATGCATATTTAGTTTATGATCAAGATGATTCAATGTTCACATTTGCCCTACTTCTCTGCCATGCTTTCTTCACCAAATCCACAACAAAATAATATTTTGAATGAAAACCATAAAAATACAAGAGAAGTAAAATGACTACTATATGGAAGTTGTAAAGTTCAAACAATATCTTTAATTGGAGTTTGGTTTAGGAAAAAAATTCCAAACACAGATGGGTAGCTAGGAAATTCACCAGCATAAATAATTGCTGAAAAATATTCATAGGGTTTGAATCATTGGCTCAGACTCCTCCTAGAGCTAGAGTTTAGCCATAGGCATCTCAATTATACCTCTGTGAAGTTATTTTGTGAGTATGGCCGTAAGTGTTAGACCAGCATAAATGGACACTAGATTTACCAATGAACATTAAAGATAGACCCTCATCCACATCACAAAGTATCCTATTATCCATCATGATATGTTGACTATGGACAGTCAGAATTGTCAATTGTTCATGTGACAAATATTCATTTATTATGTATTGTATAATAGAAACTTTTATAGGTGTTTGGGATACATCAGCGAACAACACAATGTATAAGGAACTTACTCTGGTAGCTTTCTGTGTTAGTTTTCTCAGGTGTAACAAAATACCTCAGAAAATCACCTTAAAGGAGAAAAGATATTTGGCTCAATGTTTTTATAGATTTTAGTCCTTTGGCAGCTGGGCCCAGGATGAGGTAAAACATCATGATGGAAAGCACGTGTGATGGAGCAAAATTGCTGGCCTTGTGAATACTGGGGAGCAGAGGGACACAGCAAGCAAAGCCTTAGAGAGGAAGGGGCCAGGAAAAAAAAAAACTTCAAAGGCCCACTCCCAGCAACCCACTTCTCTAACTAGGCCCGACTTCCCAAAGGCTACATCATTTCCAAATCAGTTCCTTGTAGCAACAGCTATGTTCTATTTATTTACTTTATTTTTTAAACAAATCTATGCCCTTAATTTCAAGCATCCATTCACCAATTGAGAGACAATATCTGAATTTCTATTGGGTTAGGTGGAAATTATACATTCAACCAGGAAACAGTCCACTGTAACCATCACCCAGTGTTATTTCAATGAATTGGCTGTAATCTTATACAAGAAATTATCAATAACTTATTACTGTAATGTGGACTCTATCTAATTTACTAGTTTTTTTTTTTTTACTCCTTTAAGTATTTATATTGTACTTTATGTAGATAGTGTATTACTACTGACTTTTGGAAACAATACTTATTTTCATATCACAGTACTTTCATTTGTGTTTCCTATTTATTAACAGAGATTTTCTCTCTTCTGCATTGGGAGATTTTCCCTAACTGCTTATATAATATGTGGCTACTCTGATAAGGCCAGTTAATCATTTTATTATTCAAATGTGCTACATTTTTATTATTGAAGAAGTAATATAAAAATCATGGAAGAGTACTACAAAAGCTATATTACAAAGATCCTTCAGAAAATTTCGCAATAGCTTGGAAGAAAATACATAGGTTTCATTTCTCTAATTCTTATTTCAGATATAGGAGGAAATACCTGTTATGAGTTAAGCAATTTTACTTTTCCAATTTTTCTAAAAATATTTGTTGATTATAATTAGTATCAATTTTGTTGCTTTAATTTTAATTGCTTTTAATTTTTTAGTTTCTTTAGATGTTGTAATTCATTTTATAGAGATTTTTGGACCTCATATTATATTCTTGGAGAATATCACACATATCCTGAACATGGAGAATCTGGACTTCAGTATTGATGACATGTTTACTACCATTCCACTGATATTACACATAAGACATCTTAATATTTTAAATTTATAGAAATTTCTCAATATAAAACACAACTGATATACAATTTAACACACACTTGACAAGATCATTTTAATCATGGTAGGATATCTTAATTATTTTAAAAGAACAAAGATAGAGTGATTGCCCAAATATGTCAGTGTAAAGAACTATTAATTTTTCTAATTCCTATATATTAAGCCTCAAGAGCAAATAGTCAACAACCAATTTTTCAGCATGGGTTAGGCAAGGAGCAGCTAGAGATCAATATATAGCATGCAAGTTAGTAATTCTGACCAAAGAGACTGAGTAAAAAGTAACCTAAGAAAACAATTGGCCTCTCTTTAAAGAACTGCTAACACATCAAGGGTATCTGTCAATTATCCATAAAGGAACAGAGATGTGCTGTGAAAGATGATGAAGAAGATAGGGAGATTAAGAACACCCATTGGTTTCAAGTAGCTTTGTGTTTAGTAGGGACAATGCAGAGAAATTAACAAGCAATTAAGATTACTGTGAAAGTGGCTCAGCTGTGACTCAGCTCCTACCATCCATAGAGCAACCAGTTAAAGGTATCATCCCAGGGGATAAAACTTACCCTTAATCCTTTCCATATACTTGTCCATGGTCAGAAAACTTCTCTCTCAATATCAGCCAAGCTCATTCTTTCTGCTTCATTAAACTTTGTTCAAGTTTTTCATTCTTTGTGAAGCCCTTCCTACAATGTTGTTTATAATGTCAATTAATACTCTCGCTCCACAGACCTTTCTATTCTCTTTTGCTTTAGTTTTCTCCAAATAGAGCTGTAATCTTTGATCTTGGTAGATATTTGGCTAATTTATTCATAAATTGTGAATCCCTGCTTTTTAACTCTACAAAGAGACATTTTCCTCCTATAGAACCTAGAAAAGTACCTGTTAGAGAGTAAGCACTCAGCAAAATAAATATCTGCTGCTATTTAGTGAATTTTCATGGGAAGTAATTTACAGTACTTAATTCCACACTTAGTAGTGTATAATGTACACTATATATGATATTGATAGCATGACAAATTATTTTTATTGCTCACATGGGCCAAAGTTATCTAAAAAAAAATACTTTATTTTTTTCCTTTACGTCTTTTGTGGATATATTTACCAGAATCTTTTTTTTTTCTTATGCATAGTTTGATGATGAGTACTTTTATTTTTTTATTTTTTTATATATTTATTTATTTATTTATTTATTGGTTGTTCAAAACATTACAAAGCTCATGATAAATCATCTTTCATACATTTGACTCAATTGGATTATGAACTCCCATTTTTACCCCAAATACATATTGCAGAATCTTAATAATGTGAACATGAAAGATCTCATTTGGTATATTGAATTTTCAGAATAGCCAGTTTCTCTTGTTGCATAGTCTCATTATTATTATATTTTAATAAGTTCTGCTTTCTTCTAAAATCTTTGTTCTGATTTCTCTTAAAATCTTTGGTGAACTGGGATTGTGGCTCAGTGATAGAGTCCTTGCCTGGTACATGGGAGGCCCTGGGTTCGATCCTCAGCACCACATAAAAATTAAAAAAATAAAGTTATTGTGTCCAACTACAACTAAGAAATAAATATTTAAAAAAAAAATCTTTGGGGAAATTGACAGGGCCCGTCTTAGTCTTATAATTTAAAGTATTATAAAGCTGCAAAGCACACCAACCATAAAAATTCAAACATAGTGAATATATACAAAGTTTAGAAGAGACTGGAGAAAAGATTAAAATGTTTTATAGGGATATTTTATAGGGAAGAAGCAAGCTGTAAGGCAGTTTGACAGTCATGCAAACTGGTGATCAATTTTACATGGCCTGCCTCAAGATCAGATTAAGTGGGCAGGCTCTACTATCTCCCTGCCTTTATTAAATAATTGAAAAAGAAGTCATATTTGCAGAAATGAATCACTTCCACAAACAGATCTAAGGTTTTAGCATTCATCTGTACTCAAAATTTCGGTAATCTTCTTAAAAAGGAACTCACCAAGTAAAAATTGCTTTGGAATTTACAAAATCTTTGTTCATTCCAACTAGAAGAGTTGGTAGTATTAAAACCTTCACCCAATCCAAAGAGCACAATAATGGCAAGAATGTTATATTAAGTCCCAGGACAGCATCGTATCCAACACTGCTATTGACTTGTTTCCTGCACCTTGGAAAACGTTTTCAGGTCCTACATCTTATATAAGCTCAATTTTTTTTTCTGCTTTTGCTATTTTATACACGCTTTTCTTCTGTTGTCTGAATAACTGCCTATTTTATATTTATAAATGCTTGGATTCAATTGTGTGCTTGTTTATTGACCTGAGATTTGCACCTGAGACCTGCCTTGACATCTTTGTTGAATCCATGTTTCTAAATACAGTGAGAGAATCAATTCCAGGCTGCTCCACTCTACCAGTTTCTGTGTTTGGAAACATTTGATGCTGTGTTTATCAAAGATGATGTTAAAATTGCTATGTATTCAGCTCATTTTCTCTGCCTAGGTGTCCAGACATAGAATATTTACACATATCTATGAATAAGATAATCATGTATTTTTTTGAAACATTACGTTATTTTTTTTCTTATTTAACCAACATCAAAATATTGTGCACTTTTTAAATTTTAGTGATTAAATAATATATCTATTTCTTGTTTTAAATTTATTTTTAATTGACAGATTGTATAGCCATATTCATTGTTCATATTTGTCAGATATTTAGATTTGGTAAAAAAATATGAAAACCTATTTAGTTTTTACCTCACAATAAGCTTTTGAAAAAAAATATTTCACAGAAAAATACCTGCCTAAGTATTTTACATAACATAAAATAGCAAGTAGTTAGCTAAATGTAGAAATCACAGGTTTCTTTCATAATGTAAATTAAAACTTTTTATTGTTTATTCTATAACACATTGATATTGATTTGAAGAATTCTACATTTATGGATGTTTCCATAAAATAACTAAACTAAAATAAGTTTCTTTTTAAATTTATAAACAATATCCTGATTTTTCTTGATCCAGCCTCCTGATATGGTCCAACATCTTAGTTTTCTATTTTCTCAGAATTTTTATTAATTTATTGAGGAAACATTCTTTTATCTAAAAAACAAATGCATTATTATATTATCTCATGCCACCTTTATTTTGATCTCTTCTTAGAACTGTTAGCGTTACCCTTTATAAATTAAAGTTTTACTTTTCAGAAAGGAAAGAATGAAAGATTATTAAAATGAATTCCCTTTATATCAAAAGAAAATCATAGATGATAACTGTTTTAGAGACTCACTTAGATTTTTAATTTCCTTTCTAATCTGTGAAAGCCAATAAAATAAACATCTCCTAGTATTTGAATCTAAAACACAGATAATTAAGCAAAATAATCACTATGGTCTAGGACCAGAGGATTTTTCATTTAGTTTTTATTATGTTATTGCTATATAACAAATTATCACAAACTTAGCAACTGACAGTACATTTATTTTTTTTAAGTCTCATAGTTTTATATGTTACAATTAAAGCAAGCTCAAAAGGTTTTCTTGGTTAGTGTATTTTGAAGTTTAAACTCGAGACTGGGATCTTTTCTGAAGACTTTGGGGAAGAAACCTTTACTCTTATTTAGTTGATTGACTCAGTTGTGGTCAGTTGTGTCAAAAAAATGTGGTTGGACTTGGGTTTACATTTCCTTGCTGTCTGCCAGTCTGGTCCACTTGCATAGGCCAATTTCATTCATTTTCATATGCCCACTTCTGTATTCAATCCAGTGGTAATCTGTCCAATCTCCCTCAAGCCATCATTACTTTGATTTCTACTTCTGCCACTAGATAAATGTATCTGCATTTACTCAAATAATATCTTTATTAATATACAGGTTATAAAACCTACAATTCATACATTATAAAGTGCAAAGGTAGATGCTATTTAGTGGATCAAGAATAGTTGTGAGAATATTCACAGCAATAAATTTTAGAGACTTTTCATTAAATCAACACATTAAACTACTTTATTAAATCTTTGAACATATTTGTTTGACTAAAATTCTTCCAAAACCAATAAAAGTATGTGGTTCTTTAATATTTCATATGAATTACCCTATTATTGATTAGTTTTTAAAGAGGATATATCATAAGAATATTTTATAAGCAGAAGATGCAGCATGTATTGAGGTATCCCGTGAGAGTCCTGGGTCAATGTTAATTCAGAGAACTTTAATATAAATTTAATCCTCCTCAGATCCTTCGTTTACTTAGCATTTGTGCTATTATTATTTTGAACTTTAATTTATTACCATTTGCCAGAGCCATTTATTCCTCTCTTCATAGGTTCTTTTTTTAAAATTTTTTTGTAGTTGTAGATGGGCAGCATGCCTTTATTTTATTTATTTTTGTATGTAGTGCTAAGGATCTGACCCATGTCTCACATGTTAGGCAAGTGCTCTGCCACTGAGCCACAGCCTCAGCCCCATCTTCATTTGTTCCTTATGATCCAAGTTCTTTATTATCTTACTGTTGATATATTACTGTTCACAATGCTAGAAAAAATGGAGGAAAAAAATCTAACCTTCAAAGTAAAACCAAAAAGGCAATGCAAGAACTAAACTAAAACTAAATATAAGTGTTTTGTGAAACATTAATATTTTTTCTGCCTAAATATGCATAAACCTAATTTTCTTTGAAAACGTGCACAAAACAAACAACCCGCATTTAATTCTTGGTAAAAATAAATACCTTACCGAAGAAGAAATGTTAATATGTTCGTGTAATAGCCCACCAGGGCTTCATTTCCTTTCTATATGGTTTTCTCCACAGGAATGCTTGAGTTTCTTCCCAATGTTTCAAAGATACAAGAATGAGAAGCTTCCAGTCTTGAAGTCTAAGTTGAGAAACTGATACATTAATCCAACTCTATTTTATTGACCTAAACAGTTACAGAGCCAATGCAGGTTGGGAGATGGGTACAAGAAATCCATCTTTTGAATTTTTAGCCATTGTTTTGTGACTTTCTTAGCCATTATTTTGTGGCTCATGCTCTAAATGAGAGGTGCAATGCTAATTTGTTTATAAAACATTCCCAAAAAATACCTCATATTCCTTAGTATTCCAGAGTAACATATTTAGAAAAAATAATATATTACTGAAACTTGAGGAAAACTTCTATTGGCTATTGTAAAATATTTCTAAATATCCTTAGATAAAGGGACAAATTTGGATCCTTATTGCAATTTAATTTGTCATTCTCAGTAGGATTATGGAGTCATTGCACTGAGGTCTAATTTTATGTCGTTTTTAATTTCAATTTATTAATATTTGATTCCATTTTATGCAAGCATATTGTTTCCTCGGGTCAGATATTAAGTCTATGCCAATTTCTTGATAGTTATAAACCAATAAAGATTTAATAGGAGGAGCCTGAGGGAAAGTATGCATTTAAATCAGGTGGTGTTGTTTTTATATTCTAATAACTTTCATCTATATGACAATAAAATTCAATTCCTAAAGTTTTAATGAAAGGATCACATGATTTATTCTGCTGGATATTCTTGAATCCCTTAAGTGCTTTTTTTTCATAAATAAATTGTCTGGTGTTGCCTCTCTTATATTGTTTTTCTGAAACACTAGTTTTAGTGAATGTTAATAAAGCATAATGTAACTTAGAAGATTACCAAAAATTATTATTTTTTCAAAAAAATAATTTTTCTCAGAGCTTTAAATCTTTTAATTAACATTATAAATCTATGATAAAATATATGTCTGATATTTAATATAAATAAATGTATTCATGGAGCATCATTGAGGATTGTGGACTCTAGTTACACTCATAGGAAAACAATGCTTTATATTTTAGTTTGAAAAAGATGTAGTAAAGACAGTTTAAGACTTGCCATTGTGAGACTGAAGGAACCAGTTACTGGACTGAGTTTAAGAATGTATTCCAGTATTCCAGTATAACAATAAAATTATAAATTGTGATAGATGGGTAGGTAGGTAGGTAGATAGAGAGTCGGAATTATCTCAGGCATTTATGGAGGCTGAAATGTCTCATAATTTGCTATATACAAAATAGAGAATCAGGAAATCTGGTGGTGTGATTCAGTTCCAGTTCCAAACTGTTAGAACTAGGTGCTTCTAAATTCATAAAGAAAATAGATTCTCAGCTCACGAGGAGAGGAAGAGAAAACTGCCTTTCACCCATCTCTTTGCACAATTGAAAAGTGTTCATCTGAAGAAATGTGGAATTGGTATGAACTTAAACTATGTTATTTAGATGCAGGTCCAGCCTACATGGGTGGTTAACCATCAAACATATCACTGTTTTCATCTGATGAAATAATAACCCATTCAAATCATAAATATTAATTAAATGAATGTGATTTATTTTTACTAATGATGTCTTAAAATGATTCTATTAAATTTCTGAAAACATAGTTTGCTTATTTCCTTTCAAATACGTTAAATTTGTTTCTCATGGTTTCTCTTTGGAGTTGAAATTAAATATAAAATTCTTAAGATGACATACAAATCATTCATGACACGAACCAATGCTACCTCTCTGACTTCCTTATAAGTCATTCAAAAAGTAAAATTCAACATAATAATTCATCCAAACTGTATTTCTGTGTCTCGTTTAAATTCTCAGATATCTTTGGACTTTCACATCTTATCAACTCTCAAAAATGGCCTCTCATTCTCTCTTTACACACATGCATACACATGTCTTTTGACTAGATTGTAAACTTCTGAAATGAAAGAAAAAAAACTCATTTTATTTGTGATGATAAATTCTACATTTAGCATGGTGACCTGCATATAGCAACTTTTAAGTATTTGAATAACACAGGATATTAACCCAGGATGGAACTAAAAATTCCTACTGTCTTATTTAAACCTTTATTTATTTTAATTAGTGCTGAGAATCGAACCCAGTGCCTCACAAGTGTGAGGCAAGCGCTAGACCACTGAGCCACAGTGCTAGCCCAAAATTTCTTTAAAAAATAGGAAATAACAAAATGTTGAAGGTGTTCCAATCTTCACATTATCTTCTATAAGAGTATGCATGCAGATAATACTCAGTGCTTGTACTGAAATCATTCTGTCCTTGTCTATGGAGCATCATCAAATTTTATTCAGAATCCAATAACCCGAAGATCCCTACTGATTGGGGACTGATATTTCAAGACAACACTTACTGAAACTAGGCTTTCTGAGATCCACAAAATCTTTGTGACACTCACTGATAAGATTGCTTATGTGGTCAGCCTATAAAGTGAAAAAAAAAAAAAATCCAGAGCACCTGAATTGGAACAAAGCCCTTTACCATAGGTCCCACAAATTGCCCTGGTCTTAACCTTGGCATGTTTCTCTGTGAGAAGAATAAATAAGTCTAACCCTTCTCTTCTTCTATCCTGCCAGTTGTGGCCTTATATATTTTCTTTTTCAAAATAACTCCACCTTGCCATATGACATTGATAAATATCTTCCAATCCATAGTGCATATGGGACCAGCCTTGCATGACATTGGTACTACGGGAACCTATATACATTGCTTGTGGGAATATAAATTAGAAAAGCAATTTGCAGTTTAATTTTTTGGTATCTAGTAAAACTAAAGCTGTGCATACAGTCTGACTGAACATCGAAATCCCTAGTTCTGGGCCTTAGAGTAATGGTGTTAGATTTACGACATGAAAATCCATTGCAGTTCATTTGAATGACAGAAAATTTAGAACCTTTAAAATATATTTGAAATACTGAATCAATACTTATTATGTAATACAATTATAAAACTGTGAAAATAGATAAACCAAGTTATTAATATAGACATTTATAAATTGCATAAATATAGGCAGTAGAAAATATTGCAGCATAATATTTACAACAGTTATCATATGCCTTAAAATTTGGGCATCTTAGATATAAGAAAATATAAACATTATTTTTCTAAGCTAAACTGTAAAAACTGACCATAATCTAAAATTCTATGTGTTTGATGAAGTATCAGAAGTATCAGTGATGATTCCTCTAATGCTTATAAAATAAATCCCTAAAATTCCAACACAACCACAGAATATTATCATTGAAACAAGGAAATTATTATGTATAGTTCTTTATATCAGTGTTATTTTTACTAAAAATGCTTACTGTTCAAATATAGCAAGCTCATTAAATATATTATGATGAAGACAATGTATTCATTGTTTCATTATAATATGCTATGGAAGCGAGCTTGGAATTATCATTTAGACATCATATATAGAATGTGAAATATTATTCATGCTTACATACACATATTTTGAAGGTAATGAATGGCTCTTTGTTTTGGGGAATGGTACTAAAAATTGAACTCAGGGGCACTCGACCACTGCACCACCTCCCCAGTCGTATTTTGTATTTTATTTAATGACAGGGTCTCACTGAGTTGCTGAGTGCCTTGCATTTGCTGAGTCTGACTTTGAACTGTGATCCTCCTGCCTCAGCCTCCCCAGATACCATCTTGGAATGTTCCACCACACCCAGTATAAATGGATGTCTTTTAATTTAATTTTATTGTATTCAGGTACATATCATTTGTAAGATTTATAACTTATATTGCAGCTTACACAAAAAGCTCTTTCTAGGAATGTTCCTAAATATACTAGCATTTTTCTTTAATGGACTTATCAAAAAAGTGTGAACAATTAATATGGAAGTTGTCCACTCAAAAATGAACAATTAGTCAAATTTCTGAATAACAGTATTTATAGGTGATTTGTAAAAGCAATAGCAGGTTACAATTAAATTAAAACCATAAGAAATATTCTATCAAATAAAATATTTCATGCTTTGAATTAAGTTTCTGTTGCTCCCATACAGTCCCCATGTGCTTGATACCTAAAACAATACAGATTTATTATCACAAGAGTCGTAGACATCAGATGTCCAACGTGGGTTTCACTGGGCTAGAATTGACTTGTCAGCACCCATGTGTTCTTTCTGCAGCTTGAGATCAGCTGCATTGCCTCTTTTCTAAAAGATGTCTAAATCCCTTGCCTCCTGATCTCATTGCATTCTGATCTATTTCAGTTGTCACTTATTCATCATCTCTTTCTCCTGTTGTCACATTTCCTCTCTCTCACTTTTATTTGAAACATAACATCCTTTACACTTCACCCTATTGCCTTCTTTTTGTAAAAAGTTTATGTAATCCAAGATAATTTACCTTATATGTATCAAGATTCTTAATCCTACCTTATATGGCAAAAAAAAAAAAAAAACAGTTGAAACCCTTTTTGCCATATAAGGTAAATACATTCACAGATCTAGAGATTACGGGGGTATGAATGTGTTTTGGGGACCATAATTCACACTGTTACGTACATATTACAGAAAATATTGATTTCAGAAATGAGTTAAAATGGCTGTGCTTTAGGTTAGCTTGATAGTCAAATATATATCGTCAAATTATCACCTTCTAGGATGCATGAGTAATTTGTAAATTAAATTCATAATAATTTTAGATGGTAGATAGATATCTAGTTTGGTTTGGGTGGATAGTAAATAGTTTTATGTTTTCCAAATTCATAAATATGAGTAAAATAATATGCAAGTTCAAATCACAGATTAGAAAAAATATCAGTGACATAAAATTTCATTTATTTTTTAAAAAATCTTAAATGTCATCTTGAAAATCTATAAATTATATGATTCAGAAAATATATGACTCATTCAATTTTTATTAGCTAGAAAATTAGCATATAATTTAGTATGTACATAAATATTTTATAAGTAAATAAAAAATATATTCTTATGAGCCAAGGATATTAAAAATCTAGGAGATTAGTGTTCTCTGAATAAATAGAAAACAAGATAATATAAATATCATATCTTCTTTCTTTCTTTCTTTCCTCTTTCTAGTTTTGAAGCCCATAGCATGGTCAACTATTAAAAGAAGTGTTTTTATAGTCAGGGAGGGACAGGAAACTATTTTGAATACTCACACCTGTTATAAATATTCTTAATTAACTGAAAACACCATTGATTTTCTTTTGTGTATTTGTTGCTGTTTAACCTTGTATTAGCAAATAATTCAATAAGTTATACACCTGTAGTGGTTCAAAGACAATCTCAGTTAACTCTCTTAGTAAGACAGTTTCTCTTAAAATACAAACATAGAAAACAAATTAAGGTATCAAAAACTTGTATATTTGCACTGTATTAGGATAAATAGATATTAGTTGAAGAGGCTAAGAAGGGATACATAGACATTATATGTATATATGGTGTGTTGAATTTTGTACTTAAAATTATTTTTTAGTGTTATTTATAATTCCACAATTTGACTACTCAAAGATGTTTTATTTGAGCAGTGAATTCAATTCCTAGTTTAAAATATAATTTTAGTTTTTATTATGATGGAATTTATGTAAATATAAAACAAGGTTTTGATTGAAAACCAAATATAACTGAGTTGAAACAGGAAGAGTCAATCAGTTTATTTATTAAAATACTTATTTCTCTGCCGTTTCCAAGTAAATTATTTGTTTGAAAATTAATCAACTTTAAATGTATTTTTTGAGCTATATAATGTTCCTTGTATTGCATAGCAAAGATTCATGCTTTCAGAAACTTATTTCTGTATAAACTTATGATGGAAAATTCTTACTTGAGATAGATAAGTAACAATTATGTACTGTATTAAATTGGTCCAACTTAACTTAGTTCTTAGCAAATATAAAATAGCTTTGACAGACATGGTTTGGATATGAGATATATTACAGCAGCTTCTTTGTTAATTCAGGGATATTCAGGGATGAAATAATTAGATTATAAAAGCTGTAACCTCGTCAATCTATCTTAGTTTCAGTGAAATAACTGAATGGTAATTTTAGGGGCATAGCTTGGAGAGGTGTGTCATTTGGGGGTACCCAGAGGATTCATCTCTCTCTGTGTTTTCTCTGCTTCCTGGCTGCTGTGAGGTGAGCAGCTTCTTTACCAAGCCTTTCCACCATGATGTTCTGCCTCACCTTGACCCCAAATCAATATAGTCAGCTGAAGGTAAGACTGAGGCCTCAGAAACCTTAAGCTCAAAATAAACTTTCCCTTTCTAAGCAGTTCTGACCACAGAGACAAAAAGCTAACACAGATATTATAAAAGTATAATTACCATGGCAACATTTGACAGGAAATAACTTTAAGCAAGCTTACTTCTATAAATATTTAAATTTTTATTATTAAATATATATACTTCTTATGTTGAATTATCCTGAATTTAACATAGTGTATATATTGCTTCCAAAGTCAAAATTGAACTGGGTGTGGTGGTGTACACCTGTAATCCCAGTGACTCAAGAGGCTGAGGCAGGAGAATATTGAGTTTGAGACCCTTCTCAGCAAATTATCGAGGTTCTAAGCATGCTTATCTCAAAATGAAAATTAAAATTAAAAAGGCTGGGGATGTGCTTATACACTCTTGGGTTCAATCCTCAGTAACAAAAAATAAAATAAAATATAATTTTTAAAATGAGATAATAAGCTATAAGATGGATGGTCGCATTTTCTTTTACTTTACTAAAAAAACCCAATGCTTTCCAGTATTTTCTTAAGCAGCAACTCATCAACAATATTATAGTTTATCAAATATTTAAGATTAAAAATATCGGGCTGGTTTATCTATTTCTACAAGAAATGCCGTTGGGATTTTGTATGGCATTGCATTAAACCTATAGAGAACTTTTGGTAATATTGCCATTTTGATGATGTTAGTTCTGCCTATCCATGAACAGGGTATATTTTTCCATCTTCTAAGATCTTCTTCTACTTCTCTTTTTAGGGTTCTGTAGTTTTCATTGTATAAATCTTTCACCTCTTTTGTTAGGTTGATTCCCAAGTATTTTTTTTTTTCTTTTTGAGGATATTGTGAATGGAGTGTTTTTCCTCATTTCCGTTTCAGAAGTTTTGTCGCTGATGTACAGAAATGCCTTTGATTTATGCGTGTTGATTTTATATCCTGCCACTTTGCTGAATTCATTTATTAGTTCTAGTAGTTTTTTTAATAGACCCTTTTGGGTCTTCTAGGTATAGAATCATGTCATCTGCAAATAGTGATAATTTAAGTTCTTCTTTTCCTATTTTTATGCCTTTAATTTCTTTCATCTGTCTAATTGCTCTGACCAGTGTTTCGAGAACTATATTGAATAGAAGTGGTGATAGAGGGCATCCCTGTCTTGTTCCAGATTTTAGAGGGAATGCCTTCAATTTTTCTCCATTCAGAATGATGCTAGCCTGAGGCTTAGCATGGATAGCTTTTACAATGTCGAGGTAAGTTCCTGTTATCCCTAGTTTTTCTAATGTTTTGAACATAAAGGGATGCTGTACTTTGTCAAATGCTTTTTCTGCATCTATCGAGATGATCATATGGTTCTTATCTTTAAGTCTATTGATGTGGTGAATAACATTTATTGATTTCCATATATTGAACCATCCTTGCATCCCAGGGATGAATCCTACTTGATCATGGTGCACAATTTTTTTGATGTGCCTTTGTGTCCGATTCACCAGAATTTTATTGAGGATTTTTGCATCTAGGTTCATCAGAGATATTAGTCTGTAGTTTTCTTTCTTTGAGGTGTCTTTGTCTGGTTTAGGAATCAGGGTGATGTTGGCCTCATAGAATGAATTTGGCAGAGCTCCCTCTTTTTCTATTTCCTGAAATAACTTGAAAAGTATTGGTATTAATTCTTCTTTAAAGGTTTTGTAAAACTCCGCTGTATACCCATCTGGTCCTGGGCTTTTCTTGGTTGGTAGTCTTTTGATTGCTTCTTCTATTTCATCCATTGATATTGGTCTGTTCAAATTGTGTGTATCCTCCTGACTCAGTCTGGGCAGATCATATGACTTAAGAAATTTATCGATGTCTTCACTATCTTCTATTTTATTGGAATATAGGTTTACAAAATAATTTCTAATTGTCTTCTGTATTTCTGTAGCATCTGTTGTGATATTGCCTTTTTCATCCCATATGTTAGTAATTTGAGTTCTCTCTCTTCTTCGTTAGCATGGCTAAGGGTCTGTTGATCTTGTTTATTTTTTCGAAGAACCAACTTTTAGTTTTGTTAATTTTTTCAATAGTTTCTTTTGTTTCAATTTCATTGATTTCCACTCTGATTTTAATTATTTCATGCCTTCTGCTACATTTGCTGTTGTTTTGCTCTTCTTTTTCTAGGGCTTTGAGATGAAGTGTGAGCTCATTTATTTGTTGGTTTTTCCTTTTTTTGAGGAATGACCTCCAGGCGATGAATTTCCCTCTTAAAACTGCTTTCATTGTGTCCCATAGATTCCGATATGTTGTGTCTGTATTTTCATTTATCTCTAAGAATTTTTTGATTTCCTCCTTTATGTCTTCTGTAAATTCATATGGAAAAATAAAAGACCCAGAATAGTAAAAGCAATTCTAAGCAGGAAGTGTGAATCAGGCGGTATAGCGATTCCAGATTTCAAACTATATTACAGAGCAATAGAAACAAAAACAGCATGGTACTGGTACCAAAACAGGCGGGTGGACCAATGGTACAGAATAGAGGACCCAGAGACTAATCCACAAAGTTACAACTATCTTATATTTGATAAAGGGGCTAAAAGCATGCAATGGAGGAAGGATAGCATCTTCAACAAATGGTGTTGGGAAACCTGGAAATCCATATGCAACAAAATGAAACTGAATCTCCTCCTCTTGCCATGCACAAAAGTTAACTCAAAGTGGATCAAGGAGCTTGATATCAAATCAGAGACTCTGCATCTGATAGAAGAAAAAGCTGGCTCTGATCTACATATTGTGGGGTCGGGCTCCAAATTCCTTAATAGGACACCCATAGCACAAGAGTTAATAACAAGAATCAACAAATGGGACTTACGGAAACTGAAAAGTTTTTTCTCAGCAAGAGAAACAATAAGAGAGGTAAATAGGGAGCCTACATCATGGGAACAAATTTTTACTCCCCACACTTCAGATAGAGCCCTAATATCCAGAGTATACAAAGAACTCAAAAAATTAGACAATAAGATAACAAATAACCCAATCAACAAATGGGCCAAGGACCTGAACAGACACTTCTCAGAGGAGGACATGCAATCAATCAACAAGTACATGAAAAAATGCTCACCATCTCTAGCAATCAGAGAAATGCAAATAAAAACCACCCTAAGATATCATCTCACTCCAGTAAGATTGGCAGCCATTATGAAGTCAAACAACAACAAGTGCTGGCGAGGATGTGGGGAAAAGGGTACTCTTGTACATTGCTGGTGGGACTGCAAATTGGTGCGGCCAATATAGAAAGCAGTATGGAGATTCCTGGGAAAGCTGGGAATGGAACCACCATTTGACCCAGCTATTGCCCTTCTTGGACTATTCCCTGAAGACCTTAAAAGAGCGTACTACAGGGATACTGCCACATCAATATTCATAGCAGCACAATTCACAATAGCAAGACTGTGGAACCAACCCAGATGCCCTTCAATAGATGAATGGATAAAAAAAAATGTGGCATTTATACACCATGGAGTATTACGCAGCACTAAAAAATGACAAAATCATGGAATTTGCAGGGAAATGGATGGCTCTAGAGCAGATTATGCTTAGTGAAGCTAGCCAATCCCTAAAAAACAAATACCAAATGTCTTTTTTGATATAATGAGAGCAACTAAGAACAGAGCAGGGAGGAAGAGCAAGAGGAAAAGATTAACATTAAACAGAGACATGAGGTGGGAGGGAAAGGGAGAGAAAAGGGAAATTGCATGGAAATGGAGGGAGACCCTCATTGTTATACAAAATTACATATAAGAGGTTGTGAGGGGAATGGGAAAATAAACAAGGAGAGAAATGAATTACAGTAGATGGGGTAGAGAGAGAAGATGGGAGGGGAGGGAAGGAGGGATAATAGAGGATAGGAAAGGTAGCAGAATACAACAGTTACTAATAGGGCATTATGTAAAAATGTGGATGTGTAACCGATGTGATTCTGCAATCTGTATTTGGGGTAAAAATGGGAGTTCATAACCCACTTGAATCTAAAGTATGAAATATGATATGTCAAGAGCTTTGTAATGTTTTGAACAACCAATAAAGGAAAAAAAAAATATCGGGCTGGGGATGTGGCACAAGTGGTAGCGCACTCGCCTGGCATGTGTGCGGCCCGGTTGGATCCTCAGCACCACATACAAAGATGTTGTGTCTGCCAAAAAAAATAAAAAATAAATATTAAAAATAATGGTGATATTATGATTATAATATAAAAGGATACAAAAATAAAATTATTTCTAATATTTTTTTTGTACTTTAATTACTTTGGTAAATTTAATAAAAATAAAATTTGCCTATTTTTTCCAGACACTGTCACTATTTTCTAAGTACTCTGGCTTTATTTATTTTATTACTCTATGATTGTGCTGACTTCTTGTTTCAGCCGAAGTATAATTTATGTCTACTATTTTTCAAGTACTTTTCTTAGTGTTGGCCAATCAGAATTGAACATTATTTCCTGGTGATAATTTTTAAACAAATGGGGGAACTTAATAAATAATCCTGAAATGTATAAGAAAACTATGGTAGAAAATAAAGTAGAATCATATACGACTTACTAACTCATTTAAGTGGCAAAAAGGCATTTCTGAGAATGTCTGAGAGTTGAAATGATCTGAGGAAAGTTTTTGTTAAATATTTGGGTTAAGAGCAACCAAAGGGCCAAGACAACAGCTAGTGCAAAAGAGTGTAAAACAGGAAGAAACTCCAAGAAGCTAAAAAACAGTAGCCTGAGCACACTGAGTCAAATAGTAGTAGCATACATATTGATGACATCCGACAGGGGAAGAAGACTTGATTTCCTGGAAAGAATAAAAGGAAACCACTGGGGTGTGTTAAGCCAGTAAGTCATGTTAATTACCAGATTTTTTTTTCATGGTGTATCTGCATTTTTTGAAGAGAAAGGAAAATAAAAGCAGAATTAAGCATACTCCCTGGATTTATCAGCTTGAGCAACCTGTGTGACATTGGTGCTATTTACTAGAATGGAAGTCAGTAAGGAAAAAATCTGTTTTGTAAGTAATAAAGAATTCACTTCTAGTTAAATTAGTTTGAGATGACACTCAGTCATATTAAGATATATAGAAGGGAAATATACTTGCAATTCAAGTGTTTTAGTGAACAAAAGCATCAATTCTATGTCTCTAACTAAAACAAAATTTAATTCTTCATCAAATTACATGAAAAATTCAGGTTGGCTCCATGTTTACTGTGTAGGTTAAACTCAGCTGGCCTCAGCAGAGCTCCGTAAGGTGATACTGCCATTATTAAAGGGTTCAGGCTGAAGAAGCATTTGCTGTTTGGGATTTTTTTTTTTCCTAGAGAATGGCAAACTATCAAAGAGAATGGACACAGAAAAAAAATGAGCAATAACATATAAAGCCTATACTTAGGAATGATATATTTTGTGTTTTCTCTTAGTTCATTAATTCAAATAAGTCACATAACAAGAACAAAGTCAAAAGAGTAGAGCAGTACTATTCAAAATGATGTCAAGGCTGAAGAGAGAAATATTGATTGTCAAGGGAGATAAAAGTTAACATATAGAGATACATTATAGTTATTACCTAGTATTGAGATATGTTATTTACTTCCATTAAAATTTACCCATTTTAAAATGTACTTTTCCTGAAAATATTAGAAATGTTGTGATGATGCTATTTCAGAAGGAACAATTCACTGCCTGTATAAGAATTTTTGTAATCAATATCCACCTATCTTTTTAACTCATCATTGCCATGTTCATAACCTTCACTTTTACAAACTTAGAAACTGGATTATTAGAGTGTATCAGATACATCTGAAAAGTGATAACCTCTCATAAGACATCACATTCATTATTTCAACTGTTCTATATTCTTGTTACATTGTATTTGAAGAGCATGACAAACATGTTTGCTAAGCATTTTTACACTCCATGGTTTTAAAGCTTTTGACAGTGAATAGACTGGGAAGCAGATATACCATCAAACCTTCTTTCTAACGATTGTTTCTTTTATGATTTTTGTCTACCCTTCAACTGAGGACTAATCTTCTTTCCAATTAAATCATGCTATCTAATCTTATGTCTATACTATGTCATAAGACTCAAGCCCTGGAGTCAGTTTGACTCCTCAGATGTTTATACTCTTCACCATTCTGATCCATCACAAGTTGATCTAATAATTATTTTTGAAATCTGTGTCAGGTGTAATGAAGAGTGATGCGATCAAGATACAATGGACAACAATGCAAATGTGATTCAAATTGTTCTTTTATATTGAATTTTATAATTTAACTCCTTCAGTGAACCCAAGCCCTAAAGCACTACTAGACAGAGAAGGAATGTGACATTTCAAAAACATTTACCATTGTTATGATTTAGATATGAGGGTGTGCTTCATAAGTTGTGAGAGACAATGCAAGAACTCTGAGAGGTGAAATCATTAGATTATGAAGTTGTAACCTAATCAGTGGATTAATCCACTGATATGAATTAATTGGATGGTGACTGTAGGCCAGTAGGTTGTGTCTAAAGGGTGTGTGCTTTGGGGGTTTATATTTTGTCTCTGGTGAGCCCAGCTCTCTGTCTCTGTGCCCTTGTTGACATGACCTGGGATGCTTTCTTCTGCCATGCTCTTCCATAATTCTGTCTCAACTCAAAATTCTGTCTCAAAATTCCATAGTTCTGTCTCAACTCAGACCCAGAACTAGGAAGTCTGTTGATAGTTAATAGACTTAACCTCTGAACCCATAAGCCCCAATTTTTTTTTCCTCCTCTATGTTGTCAGGTTTTTGGTCACTGTGATAAAAAAGCTGATTAAAACAATCAGTAATCACCAAAATAAATAGTTTTAAAGGGCATATCCAATACTTAGGTTATTCTTGAACTATGCATTTTAATTTATTTTCAAGTATGTGAAGTGACTGGGAAAGCTGCTTTTCAGTTTTATTCTGTAATATAATCTTCTTCAATTATTCTCACTAATACATAACCTGTTTTTAACCTTCATAAATCTTTAGGAAAATTATCTTTTTCTTTCAGAGAAATACTTTCCCTCTTGATCTTCCATTTCTTTTCACTCATTGACATAGAGAACCTTCTGAAGATCCACCATTATTGGCCTTTCTAATATTGTAGCTTTTCTTTTTTCTTTTTGCTAGTCCATTGTCTTTGAACATCAGGCAGAGCAAAATCTTGATTTTTGTGAAATCCTGATACTTACAAAATTTGGTTACAATTCTGAGGATAAAAAAAAAAATAAGACAGCAACATATTAAAAGTTACAAAAAGAATGGAAAATCACTCATAAAATAAATTATTCTTTCATGGATAATGAATTGAAAAGAAAATACTGTAAAGTAAAACAGAAAATAGAGAAAAATATTTTTTCTGCTAAGTAACTCATTGATATCTCTATGTTAGAAAATTTTATCTAGAGTTTTGGTCTCATATGTATTATAAAAAGCCACAGATAAATTTCCATTTTTTAAGACAAATAACTGATCTAAGTGATTTTATTATTGATGGTAAAAGGGGAACTTTTCTTTCCTGTTAGTTTCAAATTATTTATGCTTTTTGTTGTTTATTTTCTATTAGTATGATTATTCTTAATATTTTACTTCTTTTGTTATGATGTATTCTTTTTCTTTTTTTGGACTAATGAAAACATTTAACAAAAGGAGTATAAATATATAATATATAATAGATTACTTAATTTTTGGTACCAGGGATTGAACTCAGGGACACTCAACCACTGAGCCACGTCCCCAACCCTATTTTTTATTTTATTTAGAGACAGGGTCCAATGAGTTGCTTAGTACCTCTATTTTGCTGAGGCTGGCTTTGAACTTGCAATCCTCCTGCCTCATTTTCCCTGGCTGCTAGGATAACAGGTGTGCACCACTGCGCCTGGCTGATAAATATATTTTTAAGCCTATACTAAAAATTATCATGTCAACTTTCTCCTAGAAATGTCCCTGAATTCACAAAATCACTCGCTTCACATCAATCAAAGTAAGAGAAAATCTGACAGTGGAGAATTTAGAATAGAAAAATATAAGCTATTATCTAATTGTGGTTAAAATATTTTACATTCTCAAAAAACTTAGATGGTCATAAGATTGTATAAGAACATTTTGAGGATCTTTTCAAGGATTTTTAAAATGGTCATGAAAGGGGTTTTTACCTTAAGTTGAGTATTACTGGATATTATCTCCTGTGGAGAAAAGATGCTAATAAAATAAAGAAAATGAGGACTTTAAAGTTCTTTATTGCTTGGCTCTGATATCTGTTCAATAATCAAAACTTTTATAGCACCCCAAATTAATAAAGTTTTGGCATCTAGTGTAAATTATGTTATTTAATTTCTTTGACTTTCATTCTTACTCTAGCCATCTTTAGTGTAGAATTCAAATGTTATGCATATAATAAAATAAAATTTTAATAGCTTTGCTCAGTTATATAGTGAAAATGGCAAATATACATTTGCCCACATATGAGTAGACATATCAATGTCCTTGGATATATTTTAAAAAGCAAATATCATTGGTTTAGTAACCTAATTGAAGAAATGTATGTTGGTGTTAAGAAGACCTTGGATAACAGACAAATGATATATGATAGATACAAAAGATAGACAGACAGATTCACTGTCCTAGGATTTGAGTAGTTTATGCTTAGTAGTTAGAAATCTTTTTTGATATGAAAATTATTCTTCAGAATTGTGGATATTTTGTGTCCTTTATTATTAGTTTAGAAAGATAGCCATACATATTCTTAGGCTGGAAGTGAAAAAAATACAACCTGATTTTAATATATTATATCATATGTTCTCAGTATAATTGTTGGCATTCATTTCCTACTGTTGCTATAATAAATTATCACAGAATTTGTGACCTTAAACAATACAGTTGTCTTACTAATCTAGAAGTCAGAAGTGCTAATCAGTGTAACTGGTAGAATTTTTTTTTTTTTTTTTTTTTTTTTTTTGCAGTTCTGCATTCCTTCTGGCTGTAGGGGAATCACTCTCTTTCCTTTCCCATTTTCTGGAGGTAAACTGCACTTCCTGGCTTGTGGTCCATTGCCTGTTTAAGGCAGCAATGGGCATCTGAGTTCTCACCTGGTATCATCCTGAAACCAGTTTCTGGTCTCACTACCACATGATTAAATGGCCTACCTTCATAATCTAGAATAATCTTTCATCTCAAGATCCTTTATTTAATCAATTATGAAAAGTCATCTTGTCACATAAAATAGCACATTTATAAGTTCCATAGTTCAGAATGTAGACAATTGGATGAGAGTCATTATTCTGCCTGTCAGTTTTGTACTCTAAAATACCATCTAGAATAGTAAAGCCAAATTATTTCCCTTCAAATCTAAACAAAAATTCATTCATAATACCTGCATAAATTAAAATTTGATTCACTCTTCAAATATCTTAAGGATTGTACTGTACTAGGCATTGTTATGGATGTTGATGATTGTATGTATTAATAACAGAAAAGATGCTATTCACATTGAAAAGTACTGGGGATCTCTGCATATTCTAAAATAAGTTCTAATTCCTATTTGTGACATAAGTCCAGTTATACTAAATTTTATATGCTATTATATGTAAATTCTATTACTGTTGTTTTCAGGGCCAGATTTGATTCCCATTTTGGTTAAGTTTTACCTCATCAACCTAGCTATTCTATGTTATGTGCTCTGTCATGTCTTCAAAGTTTGCTTGTCACAAACTACCTTAATAAATTAAGTAGTCATTTCTTGCCCTGATTGAGGAGTACCAGAATCAGAAACAATATGTTTTTATCTTTGTAAAGCCTATGACTTCCACAAAGATTGGAAGTAAATTAATCTTCGTCAGTAAACATGCACTATTTATTAAACAAATTAAGAATAACAGGTGATTGAATAATCATTAATTAAGAAAAAATATATATTTCAAGTCTCATTTTAAAAAAACACTGAATATTTAAATATGAGACAGAAGTATGCTTCTCTTTTTTTCCCCATTTCTCTGTTTTTATTATTAAGGCCAGTCACAGCATGAATTTTACATTTGGTATTTTAGTCTCTCTAGGTGATCATAAATGTAGCAACTTTACGGAAAAGCAGTTGGTTCTGTATGTCTAGGAGTCACCCTGGGAGTATTCACCCAGGGGTTTATTATGCTGAAAGTCTAGAAGAGTCATTTTCATGTCGACTATTACATTCTACAGCACTTTGCAGTAAGTGACTCAAGGCTGATTCTCTTTGTTCTCGAAGCATCATCAATTCTAAAGGAATCCATTATAACTAGATGGCATTCATGTTATTTAAATGTCTGCTGGCAGTCAAAAAAACTATTCCTATTCTATCATGCCATTTTTGTTCATTCAATACTTGCTGAATTTTTTTGAGATTCCTGGAGAAAATGATTTAAAAATTTCATCTTAGTCTTTACTACTGAGTAAAGCAATAGACATTTTTTTAAAAAGTATATAAATTATACATAACAGTCAATTTGTAATTTAAGAATAAGCATGTAATATTAAAATATGCAAGTTTAAGCTTAATATATATTTGGAAGTAATGAGATTTTGTGGCTGCCAAAGAAGCCACCTTTCATATTTCCCTATACTTTTATCCTCCTTATCATCTATCTAGTTGGTTCCCAGTATCAGGAACCTTAAATTTATCAAACAAAAAATGTGAGCTTCATGGAAATCTTCAGAACTTGGTGCTCAAGTTTTACTTCAATAGTAGAAAAAACAAGAGCACATTTTTTAATTTTATGCATTACATTAAAATACATCTCCCCTTTTTTAGGAAAACCATTTAGCAGGACCTGCCTATTTAGTTATTTTTTTTCCAGTATGTGTATATTTGTATATATAAGCAAGCAAGTCATGTGGTCATTGCAGTCTTTAGAGGGATTGAATTCTCATTTTAATTTTCATTAGTTTATTTATACAAACAATATACATGTAGTAAGAACACATAAAATTATATGTGTTCCCCCATTTTCCCTTAGAGAATGATTCCTTCTGTCATTAAAGATCCATCACTCTCTAACTTACATTGATCAAATCTCCTTGTAGACTCTGTTAAAAAGAACTGGACGGGGCTGGGGTTGTAGTTCAGTGGTAGAGCACTTGCCTCACATGCATGAGGGTTCCATCCTCAGCATCACATAAAAATAAATTAAGTAAAATAAAGGTAATGTGTCCACCTACTATCTATCTATCAATCGATCGATCTATCTATCGATCTATATAAATGAACTGGACACAGGTTATACCACTTTGAAACATCCTTCATCTTAGAAAAAGAGTCACATCAAGGTCACTTTGACTCAAGGTGACTTAACTCCCAAACAATACTTCATCCTTGTATAAAGAAAGGAAATTGTTATCTAGATCTAGAATTCTGAAAACACCTGGTTCAGCAGGCAATAGTGACCATCTCAAATAATAAGAGGATGAACAAAAGGACCCTTCCCTTCAACCCCCTAGCAACAGCCTAATCTCAAAAGTTCCTCCATTCCCTCAAACCTGTGTATCTAATCCAGACTCTAAGTCTCCGTTGGGTTCCCTTCTACAGGTTTGTCCAGAATAAATCTGTGTTACTGTTGATCTGCCTCTCCTCTTTATTTCTTTCATTCAGTTCTTTCCTAACAGTCCCCAAAATGTTGAATATCAGGACAAGACAACACTTTTTTCAAGACACTCCATCTTAATGCACTTTAATCCAGTACAAGTTTCTTCTTTGCTTTGGCTAGAAACTTGGACAATGTAACTTCCTCATGGGACCTTCTCATTCTTCTACTTCAGGGAATATATTCCCTTTGATGCCAAGTTGGCATGAGAAAAAAAAATGGGCTCTTTTCAGTAAGTGAATACTTCTGACATACTATCCATAAGAAAATTAAGGGAATCCTTTAGGAAAACTCAAAATCAATTTACCAAATTGGTTGTGTGAAAACCTCACTTTCAAGTGACTTCCAAGAATTTTTCAGCCATCTCTTTTTCTTTATATTAAATTACTCAGAATTCTGGAGGCATAATGAGGTAAGATACTTAACTCTTGATTTATTTAAACCTATGCTGAATTTTAATAACAAGTAAACCAATATTAAGCCTGTGAGTTATTACCCTAGGGTATTAATTCAGTTTAGATCTCATTAAAGAGGGAAGATAATGTTATAAATGTCTAACCACTGGGATCCTTATATGATGCTCCTTAATGTGACCTAAATTTAGGGGAGACACTTGAGTACTCTGACCTCCTAAATAAATATCCCCATTATATAATATTTTCTTGAAAGTTCTTAGATTCTTTTATTGATTTATATTCCAAAAATCCTATATATTAAAATTGTGCTGAGAATTGAAATCAATCAATATCACCCACTCTGTCAATTTTGTTTTGATTAGAAGCACCTCTAATTCATGGAATGATTTAATAATTGACATTTTGGAGCTATACTATTGGCATAGATTGACTTAGCATTAATCAAATGTTCCTCTCTATAACTCATTAAAACTTGTTTATTTTTGTCTGTGTCTACAATTTTCAAAAAATCTCTTATTGCATATATTTTTTGATTGGTAATATATTTTGTTGTCACTGAAAATAGGATCTGGATAACTATTATAAATTGTATATAGATTTATTATATATTGTATATATTTACATACACACATATTATACTTATATATAGGTTCTATAGTTTATATGCTTCCCCCAAACTCCCATGTTGCAAACATAATCTCCAAATTCATACATCAATATTACTTGGAGGTTGTACCTTGGTAACAAATTAGGTCATAAGTCATTCCTAGGTTAATTGATTAGTTGGGTATTGTTGGATTTGGTTTATTATAAAAGCCAGCTCTCTCTGGCATGTCACTCAATGCCATCTACAATGTAATGAGTCAGTAGAAAGCTCTCTCCTGATTCTTAGCATATGGTAGTATTATGTTCTTGGACTTCCCCACCTCCCAAACTATAAGCTAACAAAATTTCTATTTTTACAAATTTCCTAATGTCAGGTATTTTGTTGTAGCAACAGAAAGCAGACTAAGATTGCATGTCACCAACCTGTATGATCACCTTATAAAATAGCTTTTTATAAGAATAAATGTTTGCATTTTACATGATTTTCTTGATTTTCAAGTGTATAATCACATCATCAGTAAGTTATTCAGCTCTACCTTTATATTGTTCAGAATCATTAAAAACATGTTTTAGCTGTAAATAATTCTATGTGATATCCTGAAAATAGGCTTTCCCACCTATTGCTTTTAGTTTCTTTGCTAATTTTATTTCAGAATCTCTATTTCTATTTGATAAGTAGGCTTTTATTTTATTGTCTTAGGAATAATTTATTTCTTTGCAACATTGAAGTACAAATTGGAGGGCTTCCATCATTTTCGATTCTCCATATTTGTAGTGTCATCTATAAAATAAGTACATAAATACTTTCAGAAATTTAGGAAGATATTGTCCACTGTAATATTTTCTGCCCTCCCACCCTGCTGCACAGCCCTCAGAAAAAAGTAATATTATCTGATATTGGATATTAAAATGTGAATATGCTTCTCTTTTTATTAGTTAAAACTTCTTTCTAAAAACATCAGGGTAAATCTCTTCTCTGTCACAGCAATTCCCTTTGAAATGAGTGGATTATATCTGCAAAACAAAACATTAGAAAATGTGGATGAAATATTTGAAAGCTGGATTTAAGTCAAATGTAAGATATATGTAAATTGTTGTTTCTATTCCAGGTAAATTATTAGGACCAAAATTTAAATCTTACTTAATACTCATATTTATTTGCATGAATTGGGATGCACAAGTGAAAAGTGGTGATAATAATCTCACAGAGTTATCCTCAGTATGTCTTAGCAAGGAGTTCTCATGTGTTGGTTGGGGCCTGTGCAGAAAACACATTTAGGGATAAACATAATCCATAGGAAAACTGAAGCTCCTGATATGACCAGTGTGCAAAGATGCTCCTTTTGTAGAAACAACTGCTTACTGTGATTTTAATCTTTATTAAACATTTTCTGATATCAGAACACAGGTGGCAAATGTATGGCTATTTTAAAGGAGTATGTTCTACCTTGGTCTTTTTAGAAAGATCCTTTACAGTTGATCTTAACCCATCTCAGCATGACTGTAATAGAAACAATCATTTTTATCATATTACCAGGAAAACAAAGCCAATGATTCTCAGTGATGCCTCACAATGGACAGAATTTCAAGTTAGCAGACCATTAGGTTTTGGTGACTAAAATATACTCTTCCTACATATCTATGCTGCACAACAAGGTCTACAGACTGGAGATCCATGAAACAGCTATCTTTAAATTATATTTATTTGTTTATTTATTTATTTGTACCAGGAATTGAACCCAGGGGTACTTAACCACTGAACGAATCTCCAGACCTTTTTATGCTTCTTTTTTTTTTTTTTTTTTTTTTTTTTTTTTTTAAGAGACAGGGTCTATCTAGCTAAGTTGCTTGAGGCCTCACTAAGCGAGGCTGGTTTTGAATTTAAAATCTTCCTGCCTCAGTCTTCCTAGCCACTGAGTACCTTACACATTTTTATAGCAGACTAACTTTTAAATTCAATTATATATTTAAATTTTTATGAATTCTTTTTAGTTACACATGACAGTAGAATCCATTTTGATATAGTTATACAAGCATGAAATATATTTTATTCTAATTAGGATCCCAGTCTTATGGATATACATGATGGTGAGATTAAGTTATGTCAGATTCTTTTGGCATTGATAGTATTTACTCACCCTGAATTTCTTTGTACCATGACTTGTATTTATAAAAGTTTTAAAACTATGAAAAAAGTACAGAGGGACTAACTGCTAAAGTTAATGTGACATTATCTTAGGAATTTACACAACAATATTGTGGGTTTATTTATAAATATCTATCTTCCATTTAGAGGTTATAGCTAATATGTAGTTTATAAGTATAAAACAGGTTAAATTGAAATTCACTCTATTATATACATATTTAAAAATTTTTTTCAATGTTCCTTTCTAATCAATAATACTATATACTCTGATATCTAGTTAGTATCTTCATATTTAAATTTTCTAAATTTATATGTGGTAATACTTAAGTACATTGATATGTACTTGTTTTTATTCTTGCTTTAAGGTAGTGACTGGATCTATAGACTAAAAAATTTAATATCTGATTATTTACTATTGATATTTATCCAGTAAAAAAGTATTTAGGTGATAGCATAAAAATTATTTCTTAAACTTTAAAAAACTTCAGTTTCATTATTAATGAGCACTCTGGTTTGAAAGATATTAAAAATTCTCCAAGTTGACAATGAAGTGCTCTTAGCATTTATCCAACTCTTGAGAATTTCATGCTGACAAGCATAGGAAAGAAACATATGTATTTAGTATAAATGGTGTGTCACTTGCTTTTTGTGCTAGAAAATGTTAAACTATGTGATTGCTACATTATGCATATTTAGCTTCTGAAAAATGTTAAATGTTGACCCAGAAGACAGAGCAGAATGAAAATTGAACATTCATAGACCAAGAAACAACTGTACTATTATACCAAAGGACTAACATAGAACAAGCAATGGAAAGACTAAAATGTAGGGATAATATTTTAAAATAAAGATGACTGAAATAGTTACTAGTATCTTTCATGCTAAAGTACATGATGCTTTTAGCAGTATAATTTAATTTTCTGTTGTACAAATAGAAGGGACATTTGTGTTTCTGGTCCTGTTGCCTCTGATCTCAATAACTAGTTTCTTTCAGAAGCCAGGAACTGTTTTGTAGATTTAAATCCACACTCAAGGCCCAGAAGTCAGCAAAAGTTTAGGAAGATCCAAAGGAAGACTAAGCCATATGGAAGTGAATTAATTATTTAATTGGTATCCATGGAATATTAACGTCAAAGTACCCTGTTTAACTTTGCTAACATGCTATGCCCTTTGACAAAAATTCTCTCCTTGATCAAATTTTAAAGAGACTTCTCAGAGCCCTACCTCTATGAGGCCTGATTGGTCTTCTGTGTCCATCATTGTATAGTTGTTAAGCCAATTAAGCCAGAATTCCCAACTCTCAATAACTGATCATGTGCCACATATGATCAAATTAATCATTTCTCAGGAAATGTCTAACATCTGCCTTCAGCAAGAAACCTGACAGACTGTTCTGCCAGTATCCACATTTCCTCCTGATGTTGCCTTTTGATAATTTTTGAATGGCTATTGTATTACATTTTGTCAAAATTACTTTTGCATCTATTAATTTCATCATGTATTTTTAAAGATAAATATCTATGGATTCCATAACATAAAATTAAGTGTTTAGCCAGTTTTGCATTATTAACATATGTCAAACTCTTTAATTTTATTATTATCAACATTATATATTAAAGGGTTCAGTGTGTTGATATATTGCTGAGGATGGTAACATTCAAATAAATGGTAAATGTTAGTTTTATTTTCCTTTGCTAATTTTGTCTTGTTTCAGGATGAATTTAATGCTGGACTCATTAAAATGAGTTGAGGAGTTCTTTATCCTCCTATATATATATTTTTTCATTAGTTACACATGAAAGTACAATGATCTTGACAATTCATACATTTGAATCAAATGGGGTATAATTTCTCATTTTTCTGATTGTACAGGTTGCAGAATCACATTGGTCATACAGTCACCTATATACATGCAACAATAATAATGTCTATTTTATTCTGATGCCCTTCCTCCTATATTTTTTGAAGAGATTGTGAAAAATTGTTATTTCAACCTTGTAAATGTCTCAGACATCATAGTACTCCTATCTAATCTGGAGTTTTTCATCTTGGAACTGAAAAAAAATAAAATAAAACTGGCTTTCTGGCTTACTTTTGTTTTAAATGTATATGAAAATATTTATATTATATATTTCATTTTAAAAGGCTTTTGACATCTTTCAGTGAAGTTTTCGCTGCACCTAAGTTGGTGAATTTAGGAGCACAATGTTTTATTGTTTCCCTACTTTTCTTTCAATATCTGAGCAATCAGTAATAATTTTTCCAGATTTCTTACCTGAGGTTAGTAATTTGTGTTTCCTCTCCTTTATGATTTAAACATATGAGATAAAAAATTGTTAAAATATTCGATATGACAATAAACTTATTAAAACATGCAATAAGAAAGCATAGTATTAGATATCTCATAAATTGTCAAGCAATATTTTTTTAAAATTACCAAATATTTATATATAAATTTATATTAAAATAATGTTAAAAAATGCACATATAAATATTAAAAATACTATTGCTTTTGAAAATGGGAACTCTTGTCATGTTGAAAATATAGTTTTTTTAATGTGCAAATCAATTAATTTTGTGATTATACATTTTATAATTGAGAGAGTCCCAGAAACTGTTACAAAAATTATAAATTCGGAAGCTTGTGGTTGTGTCACTTTGAGAGTGGGGAAATTCCAAGGCATTTATTAAAAAATTTTAGAACTAATAAATATTTGAAAAAGATTATAAGACATAAGATCATATATAAAAGTCAATCATCTTTTTGTTAACTGGCAATTAAGATTGAAAATAAAAAAAATAAAGTGTAATCATTTACATTAATTCACCTCCAAACAAAACTAGTTTTAAATTAAATAAAATGTATTCAAGACATAAGCAGAAAATTTCAAATTACTGACAAAATATCTTCAAATTAGAAATAAATATAAAAGACATATCATGTTAATAAATTTGGAAAATAACACAATTACAAGGAAAAATATTTTAAATTGATTTGAAGTCTTAGTGTAAACCTAATTGGTGCCACACAGTGTCATTTGTCATAAAAATACACAAGTTGATCCTGAAATTTATATGGGTACATAAATGGATTAAGATAATCCAAAATAACTTTTCAAAAGAACAGACATGTTATACTCACAGTGTTTATGGGTTGAATTTTATTCCTCTCCCACTAGAAAATATTGGTATTCCGATCTCTAATGCTTTAGAACATATTATTTAGAAGTAGTGTCTTTACAGAGATTATCAACATAAAATGAGGTCATTAGTCTGGGCCCCAAACCAATTTTATTTGTATCTTTATAAACAGAAGACTTTTGGACACAAACAGAAATACAAAGCAACGATGCCATGAAGATATACCAGGAAAGTCAGCCATCTTTAGGCCTGGTGTAGATACTTAGAGCACTCATAAAAATGTAATCTACTAAATCTTTGAATTCCTATTTTTAGACTCCAGATTTAAGCACCAACAAAATTTCTGTTGCTTTAATAACTCAATTTTTAGTGCATTGTTATGGCACCCACAGCAAATGACACACAAATGTAACTGATTTATTAGTAAAGCAATTGTGATATTGTCTAAAGAATAAATATCAGAACCAACAAAATAGAATAAAAAACTACAATTAGATATACACAAATAGGATTACCTTGATTCTTGACAGAAATGAGATGGTATCTAAAAGAAAAAGGCCAATATTCATCAAATTATCTAGAAAATGGGACCTCTATATTTGTTTTAGTCAGGTCTTTATTGCTGTTACCAAAATTCCTGAAAAGAAATAGTTATGGGAAGAAAACTTTATTTGGGGCTCATGGTTTCAGAAGTCTCAGTCCATAGATGACAAATTGTTCTTCTCTGTACCCAAGGTGAAGTACCCTACCATGAGGGAAGGGCCTAGTGAAAGGAAGCTGGTCAGCTCATGACACGTTCAGGAAGCAGAGAGAGGAAGGAGGAAGGGGTTACACAAAGATGCACTCTTCAGTGTATACCTGCAGTGACCCACCTACTTCAGCCATGCCTTACCTACCTACAATTATCAACCAGGAAGTTATTACAAACTAAGACAGGCTCCTTAATTCAATCATTTTACCTCTGAATATTCCTGCATTCACAAGAGCTTTTAGGGGCCACCTAATACCCAAACCATAACAGCATTATGAAAGAAGACGAAAAATGTGAAGAGGAGTAGGAGGAGAGAAAAATCTTGATTTATGTCCCATAGCAAATAAAAAATTAATTCCCAATATGTTAAAGAAGTAAACATAAAAGTTAAAATTATAAAATGCTTAGGAGAAAACAATTTACTTTATCAGAGATAAAATATCTTTAATCTTGGATTAAGCAAAGTGATCTTATAAATTATATCAAAAGCATATTATATAAAAGAAAAATAATGATACACTGTAGCTCACCAAAATTAAAAATATTTTTATTCTGTGAAGAACTCAATTAAGAGATTATAAAGACAACCCCTGAGACTAAGAGAAAAGACTTATAAATCTCACAGCAGATAACAGACATGTTTTCAGAATGTATAAAGAAAATCAAAACTCAATAGTAAAAAATAAACAAAACTACAGAAAAATTGCAAGTGAGTGCATATGCATTTCACCAAAGAAGCTATACAATTACAGATATGCATATAAACAGATGCTGACCAACATTATTCATTGGGGAAATGAAAATTAAAAACATAATGATTGACAACTAAAAACCTATTAGAATAGATAAAATAAAAAAAAATAATGATAAAAAGCAAAGACTAGCTAGGACAGGGGCATCAGGATTTGCTGTAAGGGCTGCACATTATTATATTCACAGTAGAAAACCATTAAGCAGTTTCCTACAAAACTAAATATGTACTTACATTATAGCACAATAATCATGTTCCATACAAAGGAAAACTGATAATCACAGAAAATTCTGCACACAAATGTGTACTGCAGTATTCATCATAATGGCCCCAAAACAAAAACAATCCAAATGGCCTTTCCGTAGGTAGATGAATAAATAAACTGTGAAGCATTCACACTCAGCAATAAAGAAAAATGAACTAATGTTTTATGCAACAGTATGGCTGGATTTCAAATGAATTATGCTAAGTGGCAGAACCCAATTCCCAAACATTGCATACTATCTGATCCCATATCTGTGACATTCTGAAAAGAGAAAAATGCAGAAAATGGGAACAGACTAGTAATCACCACAGACTATGAGAGAAAGTAGAGTTTTGATACCAAGGAAGAGCATAACAGAATCTTTATGAATGTTGCAATTGTTCTGTATAGCAATTTCTATCCTAATTATAGTAATAGGTATATTCATAAATATAATTGTGTTCAAACTGTGTATACATACATTATTAGACAGTTAAAATTTTTAATATTTTACTAATAGAAATAATGTGGAAATCTTTTGAAAAACTTAAATGGATATACTTTAAATACTTAATTTTATTAAATAGGTATCATTGTTAAATCTTTTAACATTCAACATCACTGCATTTAACAAATTCAAAGGAATTATTTGTTGTCTCTCCCAGGTATGAAGTTTAGGTCTGATACATAATATTCTTTGAATAGTTTTCTCTTTAGAGATTCAGCAATATATAAACATGGCTAGATGGTTGATTACTAAAATAAAAAAAAAAATATTACCACAGTTCAAAACCTAATTAAACAGTTGTCCTTAAAAAGTCATCAGGTCAAGTAACATTGATTTCTTTCTCAAGATCTGCATTATAATCTACAAACTCAGAATTGGGTAAACGACACTTAATGCTTCACAACATAATGCTATAGCTAAACTATAAAATCATATTAATATAGAGTTAATCTCAGTAGAGTCATTTTTGCTTTGTTAAATCTGAAAGAAAGAGAATTATAGTCTTGTATTTATTTGTTGCCATGTATAGATTTGCATATTGAAGTAAATAAGACCAGATTGGTGAACAAAAAGAAAATGCATTATGTTGTTCATCTTCTAAATACTAATGAATGTCAACTTGTGTTCTAATGATCCCTCTAAGGGAAAGCCTATTGATCAAGAAAAGGCTGGATTCATGAAAGAAGAATCCCAAGGCAGCAGTTCCATGCTAGTCATAAAGCAAATTATAATCAAACAGATGATGGTTTGTTCTTTTTAAAGAATGCAAGTTTTAATATATTGAAGTTCATAACAACTGATTTATTTTTAAGGAAGTTTTGTTTATATGCTGTTTAAATTTAGGGGAAGGAACACAGTAAGAAATAAGAAGTTTGGTACATATGTCTGTCAAATATTTCCTTATGGTTTAATGGAATTCATTTTAGATACTAGTATGATATTTATTATATTGTCCTTAAAATGAATTTTGGCCAATTATGACTAAATATGATTTTTAAAACCCAGGAAAAGAATAAATTATTTTCTTTATTCCTCTAAAAATTATTTATCAATTACTTTCTATAGGCTACACACTGCCCATTTTGGGGCTAACATTCTTCCAGCATTCAATAGATGAAAAAATAAATAAATCCAGTAACAATGAAAATTATATCAAAGCTAAAAAATAATAAATTGTAACAGAAAAAAAGAATAAGTTAAGTAAGATTGGGAAAATGTCATTACTTTTAAAAAGGTGGCCATGATCACATCATTGGGAAGATGATATCTACATACACTTTTAAAAAATGTAACATAGGTATTGTTATAAACAACCCAAAATTTGATTTAGTTTGGAAAAACTGAAACACTACTTCCCAACCTATAGATATCCTTATAAATCTTGGGATAAGAGCAGTATTTTTTTTTGAGGGGGGGTGTACTGTGGATGGGACTCAGGGGCACTGGACCACTGAGCCACATACCCAGTCTTATTTTGCATTTTATTTAGAGACAAGGTCTCACTGAATTGCTTAGCACCTCTCTTTTGCTGAGACTGGCTTTGAGCTTGCAATCCTCCTGCCTCAGTCTTTCAAGCCTCTGGGCTAGAGATGAGGCAGGACATCATGATGGAGGGAAGCGGCAGAGGGGAGCTGCTCACTTCATAATCAGGAAGAAGAGAGAGAGAGACTCCACTTTTCAGATACAAAATATATAGTCCATAGCCACATCCTCAATGAGCCACTTATACCAGACACACTCCACCTGCCTCCAGTTAACAGTTAATCCCACCTGGGATTAATTCACTGATTAAGATTCTCACAGCCAAATCATTTCTCCTTTGAATCTTCTGGCATTGTCTTACACTGAGCTTTTGGGGGACACCTCATATCCAAAACAAAATCCTGTCCCTGGCCCCCAAAAGCTCACACTCATGTGAAACTACAAAATACATTTAGTCCATTCCAAAGAATCCCCATATCTTAGCAGTTCCAACATTGCTCAAAATTCAAGTACAAAGTCTTCTCTGAGTCTCAAGACTATCTCGCATTGTGAGCTCCTGTAAAATTAAAAGCAATTTACAAATATTCAACATATAAATGTACAGGGTAAACATTTTCATTTACAAACAAAGGAGCATTAGAAATAAGGAATGGGACTAAAGCAAGACTGAAATCCAGCTGGGCAAACAAGTCCTGTTCCTCCATGCCCAGTATTGGAGGCATATGGAATCATGATATTCTCTCCAAAGGGCTCATGTAGCTCTGCCCCTGGGGCCATGTTAATTATAGCCCAAGAGGCCTTTTTGTTGGCTTGTCTCTGCTCAATTCTTGCAGCTTTCCTAAAACCATGTCCCATGTTACTGGTGTTTCTTAATCAGAAGTCTCCACTGCAACTTCAGCTACCTCCTCAAATCTTCACACTTTGACTTCTCCGGGGGTGCCTGCAGAGACTCTGACCCTGCTGCACTTTGGCCTCCCAGGGCTTCTTTTGAAATCTTGGTGGAAGC
The DNA here is from genome assembly GCF_048772815.1 of Callospermophilus lateralis. NCBI lineage: Eukaryota > Metazoa > Chordata > Mammalia > Rodentia > Sciuridae > Callospermophilus > Callospermophilus lateralis. Next base: position 39,488,538 of record NC_135316.1, read on the forward strand.
CTCCAAGAACTCCTAACTCCAGTATCCTTCATTCCTGCAGAACCAGAATCACATCATTGATGTCAAGGTCTGCCATCAACTCTAGTAGTAGACAACCCTCCAGGGACCTCTACTGCAGCAGCCTCTGAGTATCTAGGTGGTGAGCATGTGGAAAAAAACTTCCTAGGCCCCCTTGTGCAAAAAGTGTACCTTACTCCCCCCCCCCAGGTGAATTTTTAACTTGACTTCCTTGAGTGTGAGATAGGTGTGGTCTTGCCAGGCCCTGAGATGCTCTCAAGCCATCTTTCTCATTGTCTCTAAATGTTTAATGTCTTTAGCATTTCTTTAGTGAAGGTAATGTGTTTAACAACTGCAACTTCCTCAGCCTCAGTTTTACTCCCAATTTTCAAGTCCAAGTTTTTCAAATCTTTCTGCTCTGCTTTCTGTTTCTGATTATCACAATAAATTTGGCTAAAGGCTCCAGCAATATCCATGACACCTTCTGAATGTTATGCTGTCTAGACATTTCTTCTGCCAGATTAAGAAGTTCACTGCTTTTAAAATCAGCTTTACAGAAAGTCTCAGGACACTGGAAAAATGCAGACAACTTCTTAGTCATAGCCTTCTAAGCTAATTTGAACTAATGAACTAACATAACACTAATGGCCTCTATCTCAAATTCCAATAGTGTCCTCCTTCTCTGAACCCATTTGACCCCAGTTTTTACTGTCCATGATTCTATTGACATTCTGGTCTTCTGAGCTCCCACCAGACTTGGCCATTAAATTCTATTTACAAAAACCTAAAGCTTTTCCAGCTTGCACTGCCAAACATTTCAAAATTTCTCCCACCAATTCCAAAAGTTTCAAAAAGCTTCTCAACCACATGGTCAGATTAATCACAGCAACAATTCCACTTCTTGGTACTAATTTTTGTTTTAGTCAGCTTTTTTGTTACTGCAACTAAAGGATGCAATGAGCACAGCTATAGAGAAAGAAAGGTTTATTTGAGAACTAATGGTTTCAGATGTCTTACTTCATAAAAAGCCTGCTCCATTCCTCAGGGCTCAAGCTAAGACTGAACATTAGGGCAGAAGAGTGTGGCAGAGAGAAACAGCTCACATGGTGATCAAAAAGCAAAGAGAGAGACTCCACTTGCCAGATACACATATATAACCCAAAGCTATGCCCCAATTCCCAACTTCTTCAGCCACACTTTACCACTTCAGTTACCACTCAGTTAATTCCTATCATAGGATTAATTCACTGATTGGGTTAAAGCTCTCATAAGCCAATCATTTCTTCTCTGAACCTTCTTGCATTGTCTCACATGTGAGCTTTTGGTGGACACCATATCTAAATAATAACAAACACCATAACTTACTCCTTCCATCAAACTGTGTTTTGGTAACTAAGGTTCTTTTTGAATCCCTTCTTTGAAGGTATCCATATCTCTAAAATGATGTGCATCTTGCTTTTGTATACATCTTGTTAAATATGCCTCCAGTTGTATGAGTCTTTCTCTGTTTTTTTGGAATCCACTGGGAAAAAGTATAGTACATGCCCTTCTTAACTCAGACCATATTATCCTTTCTGTCTTCAAAGAATTAGCATAGCATATGTGCTATATACATATAAATTACATTCTTGAATTATTAATCTTTTCTAGGTAATCTAAGTAGGAAATTACCACTTGAAAGAATCAAATTATAGCCTTCTAAGCTAATTTGAATTTGTCTTTAATTTCATGCTAGAGGGACTTAAACTTTTACTTAGGCTTCTGCAATTCTCTCTGTCCCCTAAACTGCCATTGTTACACTGAATTCGTGACATCAAGCATTCCAGGCACTTCAGTATTACAGAACAGGCATACTAATCACATATCTAATGACCCAAAGGAGAATATTTAAATAAAAAGAGGGAGTAGATACATTTTATAAATAGTTTTGTTACTTACAAAAAAGGATATGTAGATGTACTATATTTGAGTATATAATATTTAAATACATATTTATAACATACATATACTTAAATGTATATATTGAACATATACCTGTTAAAAACTGTGTGAAGTTGTCTTTTGTACACAAATAGAAATCTGTAGGATTTTCATAGCTATATTTTATGTTCAATATATATGGTAATACAATTTTAATCCTGCCATTACTAATATCTTCAATAAAACCTAAATCATTCCAGCTGAAATAAAAGTCCAGATCAAATAATATGCTTTTTCAGATTATATTTTAGGTTTTTGCTTATGTTAAATATTAAGTAATAGGGTCACTCTTTAATTAACTAATTATTTTATTTTTTGAGATGTGTTATCACTATGTTTCCAGGTTGGTTTCAGATCCCTAGGCTCAAGTAACCCTTCTGCCTCAGTCTCCTGAGTAGCTTGGATTATATGAGTACTGTTAAGTCTGGTTTAATTTATGTTTTGATTTAAGTGATGAGATCATTACCTAACATACATATAGGTAAGTTTTGGTTTAAGGAGAACACACTTACAAAGTATGTAGTGAAAAACAAAAGCTCACATGGCAGCCAGAATCTGGAATCATTCTCAAGGGCAAGAATTATATTGAGAAAAGTCTGTCAATGTTTTGACCAACCCATGCAACTATAGCCATCACAGTAAATCAAATTTACTTAATTTCATTTGTGAGCACTGGTGTGTGAGTGCATGTGTGTGCATGGATATAAATGTTTAAGATATAATACATGTATCTGTGTAACTACCTTTCAGATTAAGAAATTTAGTGTCAGAAATTTACAACTACTGGGGCTGGGGATATGGCTCAAGCGGTAGCCTGCTTGCCTGACATGCGTGTGGCCTGGGTTCGATCCTCAGCACCACATACAAAGATGTTGTGTCCGCCGAAAACTAAAAAAAAAAAAAAAAGTTGAAAATTCTCTCTCTCTCTCTCTCTCAAAAAAAAGAAAGAAAAAGAAATTTACAACTACTTATATAAGTAATACATCACTCTGATTTTGTGACAAATTCTTATGATACTTAAATTAACTGTGCATTTGAATGTTGAACCTATCCTGCATTATTATCATTGAACACATACTATATTACATTATGACATAATCTATCCCTCTGTCAAGTGCTCTTAAAGTGACCTTCATTATAATACATGAGATCAGCAGACAGTGGTGAGTGTGAAGTTCAGTGAGGCACTCTCTAGTATCCTTGGGAATGAAATGTAAGGGGAAAGCAAAGAACTCAATAACTAAGTAAATTTTACCTTTATACAGTATTTGAAAAGAAGTTTAATAAAACAAATTATGATAAATCAAGTAAACCAGGCAATGGAAAGACAAGTACTGCATGATCTTACTCATATATGGAACCATATAAACATTGATTTTATGAAAATTAAGAGTGGAATGCTGGTTGCAGAGGCCTGGAGAGTGTATGTGTGTGCACAGAGTGTGTAATTGGCAAAAGGTTGCTCAGTGGATACTATGTTATATAGAATTCTAAGCAGTATGGAGAATGGAATGGAATGGAACCACCATTTGACCCAATTACCTCACTCCTCAGTATATATACAAAGATTTTAAAATTAGCATACTACACTGATGCAAGCAGATCAACGTTTATAGCAGCAGCTCAGTTCACAAGAGCTAAGCTATGTAACAAACCTATGTGCCAATTAATAGATGAATGGATTAAGGGAATGTTGTATATACACACAGTGGAGTATTACTCAGCCACAAAGAAGAAAAACTTTATGACACTTGCCGTAAATGGATGGATCTGGAAACTATCATGTGAAGTGAACTCAGTCAATTAAAAAAAAAGTTTTAATGTTCTTGCTGATATGTGGAAGATAACCCATAATGGGGGAGAATAGAAATTCAGTGGATTAGACAAATGGGAATAAAGGGAAGGCATAGGGGATAGGAAAAGGAAAGACAGTGTAATGAATCTGACATAACTTTCCTATGTACATATGTAAAACACCACAGTGAATCTCACCATAGTGCACATTCACAAGAAATCAATTTAAAAAAATAAAAATAACTATGGGTAAATGACAGAAAGATCAACTGAGGGAAGAGAAAAGGATATGGGGAGAGGGAAAGAGAAAGAAAGGTGCTGGGGTTCTAATTAGAATAAAGCATATTCCATGCTTGCATAATTATACCAAAATGGATTTAACTGTCATGTATAACTAAAAAGAACCAATGTAAATTTTAAAAATTAAGAATTTCTTGTGTGGTATTGTATAGCAATGTAACTATACATGACAATAATGTTTTGTGCATTTCAAAGTTAGAAGAAAAGATTTAGAAAGTTTTCAGCATAGGTGATACATATGCTAGGAAACATTGTGCAATGTATACATGTATAAGAACATCCCATTACTAATTAATTTACATATTTGTGCTTTTATGTATCAAAATAATCAATAAATACCAGGTTGTACTCCAAAGCTGCATCACTTTCCTCACTATTTTCATCCTTATCTTGGCCCAATTGGTGTTTTCAACATAAGCTTGTCAACATGACTTAAGTAGAATGTTAGCATATATGAAGCTGAGCGTCTTTCCATGTGATTGTGTAATTTGGTTTGATATAGTACTTCAGAATTCCAGATGAACATTCCCTGTTTAAAAAAAAAAAAAAAAAACTGGTCCTAACCTATGAATGCAAGAGCAGTTGACAAATATAACTTTCAGCTTGGGATTAGGATGCAGATCAAGACCAAGCCAAGCAAAAATCCTTAAATAAGAAACCGACATACATTTTTTTTTTGTGAAGACACATAAAAATGGCAGTGTATCATATATGTTTCGCCTACACTTTATCTTGCACAAACTTATTGCTTTATATATTCCTAGATATATTTATTCACTCTTTTTTTACTAATGATTTTTAGAATGTTTTCCTATTTTGAAAATTAACATTAAATGTACATGTATAAAATGTATATACATGTATGCTCATGCATGATTTGGGGCATTTCTGTTGGATATGAACATAGGATATGAATTGGGTGGTACACAGGGCATTTGGATAAGTAACTTTGGTAGATGCTACCAAGAACCTTCTCAACTGTGTTGAGGGAGGTTGCTAAGACATGATATTAATAATACTGTTCAAAAATATTGATAGTCAAGTTCAACTCTGAATAAAATTTGTAATATGTTGTTGCAAGCCAACCATGGGCTGTGTGTGTGAGCTATGAGCATTTGAGCACATGAGGGGATTGGAGTGACATTGCTGTCCTGAATGGGCTGTGCAACATAGGTGTCCATTTTGTAAACTCTGCCTTTGAACCCACACAGCATCTGAGATAGATGTGACCTTCCAAGATATGAGTGAATCTGCTGACTGCAAGATGTCACAAAGCAACCCCCTGAAATCCAATCCCTTGCCTTATTTGAATTGAACCTTCTTGAATGTCTTCCCCTTAATAAATAGGATGGTTTCAGGTGTGTTCTCTGTCTGTTTCCAATGGACCCTTAAGGTCAAGAGCTGTCCCTGATTCCTGCAAGTAAAAGGTATTTCTGTGTGTTGCATGCTTCCTTTGAAGTTTTCGCAGTTCTTGATGTAGCCAGCTCTTGTGAAGCCAGCTCAGGTCACCAGCCTGACTAACTATTGATAATAAATCCCAAACATTTTACATGAAATTTCCCCATAGATCTGTAATTTTCAACATGAAAATTTTCATTAGAAATAAGGAAAGTCTGTAGAAAAAACTAAGTGTATTAGGATGATTTATGATAATCAAATATTTGTAAAATAAAATATAGTTACTAGAATATTAATTAGATAATTATGGCTGCATATGAAAACAATCTGTATCAAATGTATATTATGTGAAAATTACACACATATTTAATAGAGGATTTTAAAAGCAAAAGTCTTGTATGATTTTTTGATAAGGTATGTGCTTCACAATTCTTGATAGTAAAATATAGAGTAAGGCATACTTCACATATTTAAAAACTTTTTTTCCAAGTATGAGATGTAGAATATTTGTTTTTTTTATTTAAATGATTGGTGCTCTTTCAAAAAAGCATACTTCAAGTAAGTTACAATGTTAACATTTACAGTAAGGTAAATAAATATAATAAAATGATGATGTTTATAGCTTTAAATAAAAATTTTACTTAAATAATTTTAAACTATTCTCCAAATTTGTGTGTGTATATATATATATATATATATATATATATATACACATACATATATATATATTTTTTACACAATATTACTTCTTATGGACAAAAGATTTATTCTTTTATTTGTTCAAATTCCTTTCATGCATAAAGAATCTGGTTGAGAGGTGCTAAATTATATAGAAAGAATCTTGCTGAAGAATTACTGATTTGGAAGTTGACTTTAGACATTAGCATATGTAATTTAGAATTTGGCATCTATTTTGTGCTTAAGACATATTGTTGAGAAAAATATTCTTTTTGAGTTATTTAATATCATAGGCCCTAAACTTTTTGAGTGCAAAAAGAGAAATAGTAGCTGATTTGCAAAATTATACTAAGGATTCAAGATGATCTATAAAGACTTCTTTGCAGCATTGCATGTGTCCCTTTGTTAAAAGTTCAGTGAAGGGCTGGGGTTGTGGCTCAGTGGTAGAGAGAGCTCACCTACCACATATGAGGCCCTGGGTTTGATCCTCAGCACCACATAAAAATAAATAAAATAAATATATATGTGTCCAACTACAACTAAAAAATAAGTATTAAAAAATATACCCTAAAAAATTAATAAATATTGATTTAAAGTAAAAATAACTTTGGGAGGCCACCATGTCATGTGACCAGCGTTTGCCTCTCCTGATTGGTTTGAGGCACTGTCGGTTTGAGGCACTCCCAGTGATCTGGCCACTTTTAAGTGACTGTAGACCATAGCCGGATCTTGAGAGTGGTAAAAATGCAGCCAAATGTGTCTTCATGTGTGGGTGTGCCTTCCTACATCCCCAGGGATCTAGTTACCTCACCTGTCCTTGTAACCCTGCCCCTCTTGATGCAGGGTTACAAGAATATACAAATAAAGAATAATTTGGATGGAAATTTCTAAGAACCAGAGTCCTCCCAATAAAAGGCCACTCCAAAATGTGCTAGCTCTCTCTCACCAGCCTCTCATGACATTCTTCACTCTCCAATTTGGGGAGCTTGAGGCCAAGGGCAGAGGAGCCATTGTGGGGCTTGAACTAAAGGTAAATTGTGTGTCTTTCTTTTATTTGATATCTTAGGAAATTCATTCAAGGGATCTCTAGTTTAGCTGCCTGCACTGCCGAGGGCGGTAATAACAATTACATTTTTCCTGTTTCAAATAAATTGCCCACTAAGTCAAATACTAAATAAATTAAAATAAACTTATTCAATTTCTCCAAGACAGATCATCTGGAGAAGCCAACATAGGGGAGATACTTGTAATGAATTACAGCCACTTTAGTGTGCATGCACGAACATGTGCATCTATGCATATCATTGTGTGTGTGTATAAAATCAATTTAAGCAGTTGCATTTGCTGACTTTATCAACGCAAAAAATTTTCAAGTGTGGTTACTCTAAGCACATCTAATATTTACTTTAATATTTTAAAAAATAAAGTTATAAAAGAAATTAAAACTACTTAAGGAAAAATAGTCTTTTTGGTGTCAGGAACCCCCAAATTATAGCAATAATGCATGTACTCTCCCACATTTTTTAGAAACATGCACATATTTCACAATAATTTATTGTGAAATATGTGCATGTTAACAATATTACAACATTTTTGTGAAGAATTCAACAAATATTTCACCCTATATATAGAAACCCATCAAAAGAAAATACCAAAAATAATTTATGTGAATAAAATGAATCAGTATACAATTATCAAAAATTGCAAATATATAATAGTCAAATATATACCACACGATTTAGACAGGTATAATTCAACTAAGAGTATGATTTATAGAATTGTACATAACATTTTATTTTATTAGTTATAGTTGGACACAACACCTTTATTTTATTTATTTATTTTTATGTGGTGATGAGGATGGAAACTAGGTGCCTTGCATGTGCTAGGTGAGCACTCTTTTGCTGAGCCACAACTTCAGCTCCCCAAAACATATTATTTTTAAAACAAGCAATTACAAACATATGCACATAAATATTATACATATATAAATATACAATATTTACTTTTAAATGTATATTGCATTATATATACATAATACTTAAGTTTTATGAATTATGTAAATGCTGCATAAATACATAATACATAAATATTATTTAAGTATAATATTTATACAAATATTAAACACATACGATATATACATATATGTCTATAATATGTTTATCTAGAAGTGTGGATATAAATGCTTTAATTTACACATACACACAAAATATGGAGGTTGTACACCCTTTTTAAAAGCTATGCTAAAAATGGAGCAGACTAGGGGGAAAAGGTGCAGATACAATGTAAGCAACCAACAGAAGAGCACTCAAAAAACTGGATTAATTCCAGAAATAGCTATCACACAATCATATATGTATATATGAAATATATATGAATATATATCATATGATTATTTATCCATTATGCCTTAAAATAAGTAGTTCTACATTTGCACTTCATAGTTAAAGAATCAAGTTAATACTAAATGTAAACTGTAGATTTTATTGTTGTGCACATGTGTGTTTTTATATATTTGCACAATCACAGACAAGAATGCAGCATTTCAGGGACTGGGGTTGTGGCTCAGTGGTAAAGTACACACCTAGTGCATTCAAGGCCCTGGGTTTGATCCTCAGCACCACATAAAAATAAATAAATAAAATAAAGGTATTAATAAAAACCAAACAAATAAAAAGAATGCAGCATTTCAAATTGCTAACTTTTTGATCTGGATAATTAGAATGATGCAAAGGATAGTCTTAATTATACTTTATACTTTTTTTCTATGATAACATGGTACACTTTAATTTTGAAAAATGAACAAATTAAAATACAATGCTGTGAAATTCGTAAACTAAATAAATGGCAATAAAATAAGATAGGAATTGTATTTCAAATTCTATGTTTTGGTAAGTGATGTTTACTTTTACATAGTCTTAAATTATGCTTAAAAGTATTTTGGATATCATTTTTCATGTATTATATTTTAATATATTTCCAATAGAAGAAAATTATTTAATATATCCATATGGTAAAATAACTGCACTAACAATATAAAATATGGATTCAATGAATAATAAAATAAGGGTAATTCTAATCATTAAGTGCTATTTCCTTTTGAAATTGTCTGCACTTTTTAGAATGTAAAGTTGTAATGAACCAAACCATCATCAGAGATTTATTTTCTAAACCAACTTTCAAAGTTGAAAAATATTATTTATAAGAAAATACATTACATTGTGAAAACATCTTTTCTGTTGATATGATTTAGATAATTTCATTTTATTTGTTTTTCATTTTGTTCTTACATAAAATATTTATGAAGAATTTACTTTTTTCCTTATATTACAGAGTTAGTACAGCAATAAAGAAGATTTCATTGTACTTTTTTTATTGTTGGTACTTAGATACATTGAGATAATTTGAATTACTGTTAAACTTTCAATAGACTATGACTGACTATACTTTGTTACATGACAAGATGCAAATAACTCTCTTAAGTTTGCTATTGTTTTTTCATGTATAAAATTTATTTTGTCAACAATTTATTTTGTATTTTAAAATATATTCTTTGAAGTTTTATTATTTTATCTTCCAGAAATATGTGTAAGAAATTTTAAAAGAAGCAAAAAAGATAATTCCCTACTAATCAAAATGTAAATAAACCTAGAATTAAAAAAATACATTGAGTATTAAAAAACTATGGGTATCCAGCAGGAATGAGTGTTCCATGTATGAGAAGAAAGAACTAGATAAAATATGCTTCCCAGGGTTGAAGGCAACAAAATTAATACAAATCCAAATTCCCAATTTTCCAAAATAATAACTTAATAATGTGGCTAATAACAACAAAAGTCTTCATGTTGTAGGTAGGTCTTAGAATGGTGTCATAGCTAGAGTTGAAAGAAACCCTATCTCTGTGACAGGAGCAAAAGGCATTCTGGGAAACAGGCTTTGTTAGAAACAAATGCATGCCATGGTGGCATATCAATAAATATAACAGCACAAAGAAAAAATAGTGTTTCTCTTGATAATGAAAAGTACTCAATGATTCCAAATGCTATAATTGGCAAGATAATTATTGGAGATATAAACCCAATAAAAGAGAACTACAAAAATAATCAATAGATGTATTTAATAATGTTTCTATCAATACTTGAATGAACAATGAGATTAATTACAATGTTTTCTAAATAAAATTAATATAATACTTGATTAATACTAATATTTTATTGAACTGGAAAGAGAATATTTTTTCTTCTATGTACTTATATAGTATTCACAAAAAAATCAGGGCATGTTGGTACCTCAATTTACATAAATACTTTGATCACAATGATACAAAAATTAAATTCAATATTATACATATCAAAATTTCAAGACATATTCATATGTATGTGTGTATATATATATATATATATATATATATATATATATATATATATAATATATATATAAAGCCCATTCAATGTAAAAACAGGAATGAAAACTAACATCCACTATAGCCAGGATAGGAAAAGATACATTTTGACACCCCAGGTTCAGGTTATAGGTAAAAGTTTATCTATTTAGCTATTTATATGAAGAGCAAAAATAAATAAATAAAAAATTTAACAGAACTTAGGATATAAAATTAACAGAGAAAAAATCTTTAAAACATAAATAAATTTGTTATCATAAAAACAATAAAATGAGGGGAAAAACAAAAGCAGCTTATTCAAAAAAAAAGAAAGGAAAAGGAAAAAATATATCAATTGGTAAGCAATACTACCTCTATGATGTAGGGGCTGAAACATAACAGCCCACATTTTAAAATCTTGTGTATAGATTATAACTGATCATCATGACACCACAAAATCCAAATCTTAAGGGACCAGTAGATATATAAGAAAATAGTCAGCTTTCTATATAAAATCAGATCAAAATAATTGCTACAGTGGAATCAAAATTGTTTATATTTTCAAATATATAAATTTAATAATATCTGAAAATCTTTAAGTATATAATTAAGTGAAAATTTTTGAATTAGAAGAAGAAAGCAACTAACTTAAACATCTAAGATTTTATCAAAAAATCTATAGTATTTATTGCATACAAATATCAAAAGTAAGATAAAATTAAAAGGCAATCAGAATCCAGTAGTATATTAAAAGATTGAGACCATGATAAAGTTTCAGTTTTGTAAATAAGAATAATGAAATATCAGATATTATGTAAATATAATTAGCACCAATATAGAAATCTAAGAAGAAAGTAATATCATCCTGGCATTAGCTGAAAAATCATTTGCTAAATGGCAATTGCCAATTTGTTAAAACATTTACTGTTGTATTAATAAATAATTACATGACATAAAAAAATTAATTACAATTGCAAAAATCTTTTATGAATGACCAATAAACCATTGCAAAAATGATGTTCAAGAAATTTAGATTTTAACAAGGTGATTGATTTAAAAGTCAGGAGGGTCTGCTCATTGCAATGGGAGCAGGGAGAATATCTTAGTAAAGGTTTTTAAATATGATTCTAAATATAAGAATATAGGGAAAAAACTGAATTAATGGTTTTGTAATTGTTGAAACTAAAACAATAGAACTGTGACAAAGTAAGTAGTTCTAAAAATCCTTAAAGTATTTTTGTCATAAATTAGCCCACAAATAAAAAAATCTAAAAGTACTGATATATTTATATACATACACATATATTTTAATTATATGAAAATATTTTAAAACCTAACTGATAATTTTAATAATACCTATTTGATTAAATTATCCACATACAGACATATCTAGTATTTTATAAATACAGTGTATACTTACATGGCATAATCATTTTCAAGAAAACAAAGCTTCTTTAAAACAAATCAATCTTTACCCAAAAAACTTTAGCATTTGATAGAAGTTAGTGTTAGTTGAATAAAGGAGAGCTTCTACCAAAGTAACTATGCTTTAAGGGTAAATAAAGTTAAGCTGGCACAGCCCAGGTGTTCCTGCTGAAGTAATGACTATATTTCATACTGTTATTTCTTAAATAGATATTTATTTGTGCATATCTTAAAATGCTAAAATTAAATTATAGTCCAATTTTTCTTCTAATAATGGTCTTAAATTTCTTAAGATCCCCATTGACGTTGTTAGATATTATTTCTCTGATATACCTTACATAGTTTCCCCTTTCTTGTTGATTAAATTCAGCTTACCAACTTCTCTGCAGGACTTTGAAAGGGCTCCCTATGGATACACATTTTTTAAAATGTCAGCAATGAAATAATAATAAAATGCTCATACATTAAATTCTCAACTCGTATAGCTACATCAATTTCCTAGTATTTAAGTTATCTATAATTGCTTACATAACAGCTCTCTGTTATATTGTTATTTTAAACTCATTCTGCCCAAGGGTTAAGTAGATCTTAATTTTGATCCTTATTTTAATGGAATTCTCAACATTATGCTTGTTGGACAGTAATATCAATATTCGTTTCAAAAGGTTTACAGAGATAACTATCTTTAAGTGATGACAATGTTTTTAAGTTAGAAAAACTTTGCCACTTTGTTGGGCATATTTAATGTTATGAGTCTTTTATTACAGAATATGTTTGTTTTATTTTCATCAATATATTCTAACAGTCTATAGAAGTGGTAGTGAATATTTATGGTTAGTATTTCCAAAAACATGAAACTGACAGTTATTAACTACTTGACTAGAGCACATTAGGAGTAGATAACTCTGAAATAATTATACTTGACATATGTACTTCTGCTCATTAAAAAAAGCCATCATGATTTTAAGAGGTACATTTTACGATTGATTATAAGATAGGGGCACACCATTTTTCTAATGTTATGGTACAAAGAAGAAACAATTAGAAATTTCAAATGTGTTTTACTATAGCTCTATAATACTATATCTAAGACATTAAAAACAAATATTTTTGAAGTTTCTATAATCAGAAATATGAATAATTTTATTGTGATTCTAAAAAGAATTAGTTAATCTGAAAATTAGAGTATTAGCATATGGCATGTCTCTCTAAAGAAAGTTAACTTTTTTCTCATCTTTTCTTTCTTTTCTTTTCTTTTTTTTTTTAACCTTTAGTCAGCCAGTGCTAAATCTTGAATACTTGCTTTATAAACTCTCTTTGCCACAAATATTTTCTTGACACTTCCTTTCATACCATAGATAATTTATTTATATTGGGTGAAAAAATGTCCCAAATGACTGGGCTGGTTTCTTGTAATTTTTCCCCAGAAATGTTCTCTTTGTCTTAAGTGTAACCTGTGTTATTCTCATTACTGCTAATTACACTATTAACACTATCCCATGTTGGCCTTCTGTAATTCTGTGAATTCAAGTTTCTTCTCATAAAATATTTATGCAAATCTTATTGAATATCTTAATAACATAAAAAACAGATAATTATGTTATTTTGAAGTATAAAGAAGTTTAGTTATTATCCAATTCACACTTAGGACCCCCTTTCAAAAAAAAAAATAATGAAAGACTGAAACATAAAGTTGATAGTACCTTGGGAAGAATGTTTCTTCTTGTTTTCAAAGTCTGGAACTAAATACCAAACCTTGTGGTAGCTTTATTTTATTTTTATTACATTCCAAAAGCATTATTGTGCCTTTCATTTTCTCTTCCTTTCTTAGTTATCATTTTCTCTCATTGTAAAAAATAAATAGACTGCTTGAGTTTAATAAATCACATATTTAATCCACCAGAGCAATTAACATCTTGGTTGATTTTCTTATTTTCTCTATAAAAAATATTCCCTACTGTACTACTGAGGACATACCTAGTTTACACAAGATTCTCAATTTTATAATTAAAAAGGGTTTTAATTTTGAGCTAGAGAAATTTATTAATTCTCATCCCAAATTTAAAAGAAAAAATATAATTGAATCCAGGGAGTTTCAATGATTTGATGATACCTCTGAAGATTGAGACATTAATAGATTCGGTCACACCAACCTGTGCAGGACCCAGGTTGACAGTAGGCACAGATCCATCACCTCCTGCCAGAGCCTAGCCTTAAGTACAGGACTGCCCCTTCCAAACAGTAGACTAGGAGCCCAAGTGTGGCTCAGATCTGCCCATAACTTTCATGATAAACAAAAGTTAAAAGAATTTACAACTAGAAAGCCTGCACTACAGAACATCCTCAGCCAAATAGTCCAAGAAGAGGAAATGAAAAACAATGATGAAAATCAACAGAGGGAGGGATTACAGTAAAGGAAAACCTAATCAGAAGAGAAACCAATTCTTTTTAAATACCAAAAAATAAACAAAAATGGCTGGGAATACACATCATGTCTCAATAATAACCTTGAATGTTAATGACCCAAACTCACCAGTCAAAAGACATGAACCAGCAAATTGTATTAAAAAAAAAAAAGATCCAGCAATATGCATCCTCCTAGAGATTCACCTCATAGGAAAAGACATCCACAGACTGATGGTGATGGTGAAGGGTTGGGAAAAATCATAGCACTCACATGGACTGCAGAAGCAAGCAGGGGTTTCCGTCCTCATATCAAATAAAGTAGACTTCAAGTTAAACTCAATCAAAAAGGATAATGAAGGACACTTCATTCTGCTCAAGGGAACAATAACCAAGAAGACTTAACAATTATAAATATATATGCCCCAAACAATGGAAAAGCTAAGTTCATCAAACAAACTGTTCTCAAGTTCAAGAGTCAAATAGACCACAACACAATAATTTTGGGTGACTTTAACACACCTCTTTCATCACTGGATAGATCTTCAAAACAAAAGCTAAACAAGAAACTATAGAACTCAATAATACAAATCAACAACACAGACTTAACTGACATATGTGGGGCATGGCTGCCCGCTTCCTGGTCTTGAGGCCACACATGTGGCAGGGATGGCTCCTGGCGATCAGCCAGGAGGTGGTGCTGTGGGTAGTGATGGAGGAGTCAGTCGGGCCACCTCCAGGATAGGTCCAGGACTCTTCTGCCCTTGTGGACAGCTCATGCCTTCCCTTACAGACTATGGGATGGGTATACACGTGAACTTGCTCCACCCCTCTGATCTTTATTCTGATTGGCTCATGTGCAGTATATAAACTGTATGTACTTCCTTATTAAACGAGATCCTGCTTTGACTGTTCTCCCTGGCATGTCTGATTGTCCTCCTGGGAGGAAGGGCTGGGTGTGGGTGACCAGTTGACCTTTACCTTTCTTGGCTCTTGGTTGGGGCGTGCTTTTCCCGCTTCTCCTACTGGTCAGGAGGAGATGGGTGCTAAAAACCCCGAGAGACATAATATAGAATATTTCATCCTTCAACAAGAGAATACACTATTCTTCTCAGGAGCACATGAATTTTTCTCTAAAATAGACCATATAGTATGCCACAGAGAAACTCTTAGCACATATAAAAAAGTAGAGATACTACCCTGCATTCTATCAGATCATAATAGAATGAAATTAGAAATCAATGATAAAATAAGAAAAGCTACTCCAACACCTGTAGACTAAATAAAATGCTACTGAATGAACAAGGGTGATAGACCCAACCTGATCTTTTCTTAAAATTGGGCATCTCGCCACAAAACTATGAAAAGATAATTTCAGCTTTACTATAAATTACTGCAACTTCTGAACCTGCTTGGAATGCCTGCCCATGACTTGAACTCACCCATGCCTGGCTCTCTGACCAGATAGAAGCCCTCTCTGAACCTTAGTGACACCTCATAAATATTGGCCTTCTGTGGCCAGACAACGACCCTCTCTGAGGCTCTATTGGTCCTCATAAATTCTGATGTTGGGGCCAGCAAAATATGTAAACTACCATTAGTGTGATGCTTGTCAGAGTTCTGTTATCTGTAACCCCACTTTGTGTAACTTTCTGGGCTATAAAGCTGGGCTGCAGGAAAGCTGGGGTGCTGTCTTGTCAAACTAAAAGTTTCTTCTCAGCAAATGAAACAATCTGTGAGGTGAATAGAGAGCCTACATCTTGGGAGCAAATCTTTACTCCTCACATATTAGATAGAGCACTAATCTCTAGGGTATACAAAGAACACAAAAAGCTAAACACCAATAAAAAACAAATAACCCAATCAACAAATGGGCCAAGGACCTGAACAGACACTTTTCAGAAGATGATATACAATTAACCAACAAATATATGACAAATGTTCATCATCACTAGCAATTAGAAAAATGCAATCAAAACTACTCTAAGATTTCATCTTACTCCAATCAGAATGGCAGCTATTAAGAATACAAACAATAATAAGTTTTGGCAAGGATGTGGTGAAAAAGGTCCACTCATACACTGTTGGTGGGACTGCAATATGCAGCCAATATGGAAAGCAGTATGAAGATTTCTTGGAAAATTGGGAATGGAACCACCATTTGACCCAGCTATTCCTCTCCTCAGTCTGTACCCAAAGGACTTAAAAACAGCATACTACAGGGACACAGCCATATCAATGTTTATAGCAGCACAAATCACAATAGGTAAACTGTGGAACCAAATTAGATATCATTCAGGAGATTAATGGATAAAAAAAATACTTCATTGGGTATATATGCCTCAGCAATAAAATAGAATAAAATCATGACATTTGCAGGTAAATTGATGGAGTTAGAGAAGATAATGCTAAGTTATGTTAGCCAAACCCAAATAAACAAATGCCGAATGTTTTCTCTGATATATGGAGGATGTTTCATAGTAGGGTAGGGAGGGGGAGCATGGGAGGAATAGTTGAACTATAGATAGGGCAGAGGGGTGGGAGGGGAAGGGAGGGTGCATGGGGTTAGAAATAATGGTGGAATGTGATGGACATTATTATCCAAAGTACATGTATAAAGACATGAACTGGTGTCAATATACTTTGTATACAACCGTAGATATGAAAAATTGTGCTCAATATGTGTAATAAGAATTGTAATGCATTCCTATGTCATATATAAATTTAAAAAATTAATTAAAAATAAAAGAAGATTGAGACTTTTAGTATAAACGAGTGTCAGTCAGCTTTAAGTCACTGTGACAAAAGTACCTGACAAAATAACTTTAAGGAGGAAAGGCTTATTTTGGCTAACAATTTCAGCACTTGGTTGACCAGCTTCATTCCTCTGGGCCTGAGATGAGGCAGAACATTGTGACATAGGGCATGACAGAAGAAAGATTCACTCTCAGTCAGTGGGGTTTGGGTGGAGGGAGAAAGTGCTAGAGAGAAGATAAAGCCTTCCAAGGCAAACTTCCAGTGACCTACTTCCTCCAAATAGGTTCCACTTCCCAGTACATTCAACCATGAGTGAATTAATCCACTGATGTTAGAGTCCTTATGATCCAATCTCTTCCCAAAAGCCCCATCTTTGGACACCTCTGCACTGGGGACCAATCCTTCAACATGAAGCTCTCGGAGAACACTCCAGATCAAACCCTAACAACAATAAACACACAAAAAATGGATTTGGGGGTATAGAAAGTTGTTGACATGAAAACTTTTTTTTGTAGGAGACTATATAAATAAAGTAGTTTGAATTATATTGATGAGATTATTTTCTTTCTTTTCCTTTTTTTTTTTTTTTGTTGTTCTTGTTATACCAGGGAGTAAACTCAGCTGTGCTCAACCACTGAGCCACATCTCTGACCATTTGATTTTTTTAATTTTGAGACAGGGTCTTACTAAGTTGGTTAGGGCCACTAAGTTTCCAAGGCTGGGTTTGAATTTACAATCCTCCTACATCAGCTGCCTGAACCTCTGGGATTATAAGCATATACCACCACTCCAGGTATATTGGTGATATTCTTAGTGTTTAGTCCATAACTCTATGAATATAAAATAAAGCACTAACCTAAGGGAATTTAAGATTTATGATATTAGAAGCTCTTTTCTTCCTGTTATTTAAAATTTACATAGAAAATAACTTCAGTCTTCTGTCCATGTCTATAGCTTAAAAACATGAAATATTGTGTTTTTGTCAGCTTTTTGTCACTGTGACCAAAATATCTGACAAGAAAACTAGAGGAGGAAAAGAAGATTTTGGCTCATGGTTTCAGGGGTCCAGCCAATGTTCAGCCTACTCCACAACTCTGGGCCTCAGGTGAAGCAGAATCGTGGAAGAATGGTGTGGTAAGGGGAAGTAGCTCAGAACATGGCACCCAGGGAGCAGATAAAGAGCTCTGTTCACCAGGGTCAAAATATGAACTTCAAAGGAATGCCCCCAATGACCTACTTCCTCCCTCCACAACACACCCACCTACAATGATCACCCAATTAATCTATATCAGTGGATTAATCCCTATTAAGTTACATGTCTCATAATCTAATCATATCTCTTCAGGATATTCTTGCATTGTCTCACACATGAGCTTGTGGGGGAAAGCTCATATCTAAATCATAACATATTGTTTTTATTATAGGTACTATTTAGAAATTACAGTGTTTAAAGTATTAATATATTCAATAGTTTATTTGATAACAAGGAAATTTTATAAGAACATTTCTATATCACCATAGTTTTAAATATTTTATGAAAAAATGTCACCTTAAGTTTCCAGCTTCAAATCAAGATATTTTTCAAGTTCACACATGAGTTTTATAAAGTTTTAATCATTATATTTGGTCTGTAATATGTAATGTGTTCTCAACTAATGTATTATAGGACTGTCAATTTCAAAGAATCTTCCACAGATGTAGCAGCAATTTTAACAATTTTTTTTCATATATGTTTTAAGTCTTATAGTATAATTTAGTATTTTTCACTGTTTCTAAATTATTTTATTAAAAATTAATAGAAGGCATTTGTGATGTTAATGTATTTGAAAGGTAATTATAATCTAAACATGTAATGAATTGAATAGATTTAATTATTTGTGTGTATGTGGAAATTAAATTTATAGCATACCCATTTCCTTCCTGATGTCTGAACTAATGCAGAAATAAGGCCAAATATAAAATGCCTTATTATAAATATGCTACTTATATGTGAAATCCAATTGAATTCTACAACTAAAATAGCAGCACCTGATGAACAACTCCTTCCATATACAATTCCTGTTCCTCTTGAGGACCTGACTTTCTAAAAATATGAGGAAGAAAGAAAATGTACATATGCTTCCTCTTTAAAGTCTATTGCAAAAATCAATAAAGTTACAGAAAGAATGAAAAGGGAGACTGATAGACACAGAGAGGGAGAAACATTAAAACTACATAGTTTATTCTTTCAAAAATTAAATAAGGGCACTCCATTTTTATTAATGAGAATTTGAGGAGATACATAAAAGTCAGGAGTTATAAATGACTGGGTTTCTTCCACACAATAATGCTAAGAACAGAAAAGAAGCTAGGAGAAGACTTTTATTTCTCCATTTTCCCTAAATGTATTTTGTTCTTTTTTCTGTTTGGGGGAATCCTTGATTTTCACTTTAGATTTTTTCTTCCAATACTATATATATATATATATATATATATATATATATATATATATATATATATATATATGATCAAGAATTGATCACAAAAGTTTACCCTAAGACCACATGACTCTAAAAGCTTATATTTAAGTCACAGTTTAGTTGTCTATTCCAAAACCTGTTGGATTACATAAAGTGGTATGTATCAGAGGTTCTACAATAACATCAAAGGATATGAAGCTATTTCAAAATTGTCATTTGAATTAGGTACCTAAATTTGAGAATATAGTCTTTATAACTATCAAAGCATTTGCATATGTTTTTATTCAGGGAGGGATTAAAACTGAATTTTAAATTCCCTTAAAGGTTCAAATCCAAAGAGTCAATTTCCAAAGAAAGTAATTTCTGCAATCAAATCCTCTTATTTTTTTTAAGTGAAAAGCTATATATTTAAACTAATCCTCATGATATTTTATTCTGTTCAATCTCTGTCTATGGAGTCTGTTATAAGGAATTTATATCCTTTCAGTAAATGTGGCCTGGTACTTTTTCTACAGGAATAAGTTTGATTCTTTCATAATTTAAATGTTACCTTTGTCTTCCATATGCCAAATTTTATTTATATTTAAATTTTGTAAAATGTATTTTTAAAATTTATAAAAACGTGTACATATATTTATCTCATAAAATATGATACTTTGAATTATATATACATAATGGGATATCATATGAGCTCATTAATTTGTGCATTACATAATATGCTTTGTGTGTATGTGCAATGAGCATACTTGAAATCTATTATATTATCAATATTCAAGAATAAAGGGATGACCATATTTCTCAGTGGCAGAGCACTTGCTTAGCATACAGGAGGTCCTAGGTTCAATATTCAGCATTGGAAAAAATAAAATAATATGATACATTGTTACTAATTATAGTAACCATATCACATAATAGATCAATTAGATTTATTCTTTTAACCAAAATTTTCCATTATTCGGACCAATATCACCATACTCTCACTACTGTACCTCTCTCAGACACTAGTAAATACCTATCCATTACTTCTGAGTTCAGCATTTTTTAATTCAACATGTAAATCTCACATGCCCAGTTATTTAGATTGAAGAACAAATTTTCCAATTAGCATTTTTTTCTGAAAAATCACTAAATTTTTATTATTCTTTCCCAAACACATTTGACAAACATTAACACATAGATAAAAATGTTAATACAGCAGTGCAACATTATTTTTGCAATGAAGGATATACAGAGAAAAGTATTGTTTTAAGTTCTGAAAAGATTTTAGAAGGTTTCTGATAATCATTTAAGGGTTTACCACTTGTGAATTTAAATTAAACTAGGACAACTTTCCTGGCCACTCATTGTAGTTTATCTAATTCATTTAGTACATTAGGTAGATCATTCTATGAATGCTGCCTTCTGTCAGCAGATAATCCATGTGCTTATCACAGTCCATAGATTCTCTCTAACCATAGCAATAAATTAAATTATCCATTGTCACTTAAATCAGTTGTAGCTATGTGGAAACAAAGTGCACCATCTTTGGAACCAGCCCATTAAGACTACCTACACAAATTTCTGCTCTTCCTCTATTATTTGGTACTGAAGATGCATGTGGAGTCCATCCAAATCCCTAAGGGATTGTGGAAACACAAGTTGAAAAGTACAAAGCTCTCAGAAGTCAAAAGTGGAGGCCTAATGGTATAAACACAATATGATGTGTGTGTGTACACACACATATACAATTAACTGTTAATAGATGAGATCAACAATATACCTTCTATTTTAGGTCTCTGAGATAATGTTTAGAGAGATTATCACAATTTACATTGCATAATATAGAAGATAATATCTAAAACAAAGATATATATATATATATATATATATATATATATATATATATATATATATATAGAGAGAGAGAGAGAGAGAGAGAGAGAGAATCCAAAATACATAACACACATTTGGCAGTAGGAAAACTAAATAAATACACGGTGAAAGTTGAAATGATGCCTTTTATACATTGCATCATTTGGCAAAAAGTTAACTGTGAAGTATTGGAACTAATATTGGGAACTCAGTGAGTTGGCTAAGAGTTAACTATTTGGATAGGATCAGAAAGCAAATGTTTTATGTTTGCATGCTATACAGTCTATGTCACAATTATTAAAATTTACTATTATAATGAGAAAATATTTACAGAACATTCACAAAAAATGGGTCAGCTTAGATTTGGTTCAGCTGGCACTAATTTTTCAATCCCTTCAAGTTAAGTGTTCCAATGCATGAGAATGATCATAAACATTGAGTGGGGAAAGGAGAAATTCAGAAACCCTATAAGATTTTGGACCATAAAATTAGTAAACTATTATACAAAAATTAATTTAGTGGCATTTTGCCTTCTCATCCAGCCTACTGTTTCAAATAGTTTTATTACTGTAACTATTAAGTTGAAAGATTGAGGCATAGGGTAAATAATCAATTAACTAAATCAGGTTAAGAATTATATCTAGTGAAGAACTTTGTGAGTTGACTATCATATAGAACTGACAAGAAAAGTACAGTTGACAAGATGGCTGTTAATTTTTTAGATGAATTGCATTGTTGAGAAAATGCAAGCCACAAAAGATAAAAGATATATACATTACAAATCTTTGGTGTTTTAAAACAACTTTTTTAATATTTCCAAATGTGCATCAATGATAGGTGAACATCTATAATATGCAAGGCAGGTATTGATTGTCATTCCTCAATATTTTGTGGGATTGATTGCAGGGGCTGCTTAGATACCAAAATGTACAAGTCCCATATATAAAATTGCATAGTGTTCACAAATAACTACACACAAATTCCTGTGTTCTTTAAATCTTCTCTAAATCATTTTTTGAAATAACATAATGTAAATATTCTGTAAATAATGGTTATGTTGAATAATTTATGGATTAGTAAAGAAAAATGTATATGCTTAGTACAGAAGCAAATTTTTTTCTAGTGTTTTTGATCCATGGTTGGTTGAATTTATAGCTGTGGAAACATGGATACAGAATGTTGTATACACAGAGAATAATATTATGAGAAAATATTCACAGAATATTTGCAAAAAATGGGTCAGCCTAGATTTGATCCAACTGGCATCAATTTTTGACTCTCTTCAAGTTACATTTTAAAAGATATGAGACCAATGAGCAAAGGAAACCTTACAAGGGAGTAAAGTTATGTACTTATCAAATAATTTCTATCAACAATCCCAAGATGATCACTTAATTTTGCTTGGTTTTCATTCTGATTTTTCAAGGGGGAGCTTTTGATATGTTTTATGGAATTACTATTTTCATTCCTCTATTGTACAGGGACTATATGCAGGGATGGGACTTAGGATGAAAGATAAACAATTTTATTTATATCTCAAACCACAAGACCAAAGAAGTTACATGAATACATCATGTAAAAGTCTTCAGATCACTAGTAGATCCTGGACTCTCACTTGAATGAAGTTGATGGAACTTTGGATCATTTCTCTTGGGGAAGGTCAATTGTCTGTTTCATGGCTGAAAGAGGCAATATCTTTGTGACCACGTGGAAAGAAATGAGGTGAGAAATAGAGACACATATGGACCCACAGAAAACTTTCTTCTACCTACCTGCAAAGATAGACCAACCTTCAAACATTTTTGTTCCTGGTATTATCATGTGAATGAATTTTAATCAATATAGAGTAATAGAGACAATACAGTCACTAATCAGACTATTTCAAACAATAAAATCTTCCTACAAGTTTTTTCATGCTCTTTCTCTTATCATATGATATAGGATGTCCAACAGAGGATATTGAGACTCTTGAGATAAATGGGGAAAGGCTAGATACTTTAATCTCCATAAAAAAGAACACCAAAGTGAACATCATTATCTAATGGTTAATAGTAGGATGGGATTATTTTATTTTTCCTGTTAGATGTTTGAAATAGTCTAAGTTTTGTGTTTTTCTGTTGTTCTTTGTTTTGTTTTGATAGTTTTTCTAGTCTAAATGGTATCTGATCTTTCAGAGAGTAACATCTCAGAAACATTTTACAAAGTTTAGAGGACAGGTAAATGCTCATTTTTCCTTTTAGGTGTTTGAAATAGACAGTCTAAGTTATACACACACACACACACACACACACACACATATGTAATTGACACATTGATTACATATATATTACATATGTAATATATATGTAATTGTCACTATCCCATTTGTCTAATTTTGATGTTGAAGTATTGAATTGTGAAATCTATTTTATGATATGGTTCTGTATTTGGGGGATTAGACATTTTTAATCATTTGTATGATAGTCTTTGTCAGGTTCCCTTCCATGGAACTGTTTAGGACACAATCATTTCTTTCTCACCATTGTTGACTAGTGCAAGACACAGGTGAGTTTGAAGGATATGAATGCCTTTTTCAGTATGCACAGTGTAGATCATACTTAAAGCCATCTGTAACTTATTTTTTATTTCAACTGACATAAAAATGTGTAAATATGAATGATTTCATATTTACACATTTTTGTGATGTGTAAATATAAATATCATATCATTACCATATGATAATGCAATGTATAAGTTTTATAATGTTCAAATCATAGTATGCATAGTTTTCTCCTGAAATATTTACAATTTATCTCTGATAAAAACTTTCAAAAGTGTTTTCCTTTTGATTTTGAAAATTATACAACATAATATATGAATATGGAGAAAAGGAGAATATGAAGAAAAGGAAGCCCTTGTACATTTTTGAAGGGAATGCAAATTAGCACAGTTAATTTTTAAAACACTGTGGAAATCATTCAATAATTAAAAATGTAACTACCATATGATCCAGCAATCTCACCACTTTGGATAAATAACCAAAATAAAAGAAACCAGTATATCAAGGAGACATTTGCACTCCTATGTTTATAGCAGTAGTATTCTCTATATTAGTATTCTCCATAGCCAAAAAATTAAAACAAACTTGATGATTGGGTAAAGAAACATGGTACAATGAAACTTATGTACCTAATATATTATGGGGGAGAGGAGGTACTGGTATTAAACCCAGGGTGGTTCTTATCAGGACTGTTGAGTTCTTGCCAACTTATTAAATAATATGAAAAAATATTAGTGATATAAACAGAAAGAATAGCCTTTTAAAATCAAAGGTCTGCCTTTAAAGAAATACAATCATGTTTTAAGATCACATTTTTTTTTGCATAGCACTATTAACATTTGCATGTGAGATAAAAACCCAAATTATAATATGTTCTGGACTCCCTTATCTTTTATTTCTTTGCTCAATTATTTAAGAAAACAAGCATAATGAATTTTATACCCTCATAACTTTGAAATTATTTTTTCTAAGAGGTTATATATTCTTGATATCGAGATATAATACATTTTGAAGAACTAGTTTAAACATTATTAACTTTTATCTTTCTTATTTACAACCCCAAGAAGGTCTTTTCTTATGAGTCTTTTACTGAATTAAAATTACTAATACACATTTGATTTTGATACTAGACAGAATTCAATCATTTTCATTTTAATTGAATATGATACTTCAAGGATTCATAAATAAATCCATATCAATGCAATACTTCATCATAAAAATATTAGCATCTGAGTGTCTGAGTCTTACTGTGCAATCAATAAATATTTGGCAAAAAGATGAATGTATGAATAGTAATATTAAGAAACTTGAATTTGGCTTATAAAATTTTGCCAGCTGGGTAATCTTCAATAAGGACTAAAAATAAAATAAGTTATTGTGAAAAATAGCTGTTTATCTTAGAATAAATCAAGGATAAAATAATATAGACAAACTTTCCTTGGTATTTGATATCAGAACATATTTTAAGACTCAAAATCTCCTATGTATATTTTATTTATATAAAATTTGGTTTTTCTGGTTTTATTAATCTTAAGCTTTGTAGATATTATCTGATTATAATTCAGTAAATGAAAGTTCATTTATTTCCTTTTTGTTTCTGATTTTATAACTTTGATTAACTCACTTGGATTCCAAATTTATTTTGAAATACTACATCAAATATTGACCATTTCAACTTTAAATCTGCTCCTAAGTCTTCAAATTAATTGTTCTTACAAGTAAATATATTTATGTTTGTTTTACAAAAATAAGGCTTTCTTATAAAGCATTCTCTTTATACTTAATATACTCTAATTTATGACTTTTATTATCTGAATAGATATAGAAGTAATCTTAAAATGAACAATATGTTATTGATGTTATGTTGATACCTAAACAAATAATTAAAGAATATTTTTAAAGATCTGTATTGCCCATTATAAAAAATGATAAATAACATGTACTATGTACCAATATAGCAAGTAATTATAGATCAATTTATGTTCTGAAGTTGATAAGTCTCTCCTGAGTAAGAATCTTCATCTTTGATCAGAAAGGTTAATAGGTCATTATTTATTCATTTATTTTTAGTATCAGATTTTGTTGCTTGTACTAATGGAAGATCAATTAATGAAATAAGTAAACTGCTTGTTCATGTTTTATAAAGTTTGTACATTATAAAGTGAGGAAGTCAATAAATACATGTACACACAAATGCACACATATGAAAACATTGCACCTATTGGAAAATACTACCATGTCTTAAGAGTGAATAGGACTCAGAGGAAAAACACAAGTATAGAGAAAGAATTTTAACCTTTACTCAGAGTTTGTAGGAAAGTTAAATGAGAATTAGTTTGAGCATGATGAATTTTGAGAATAAAAATGTTCTGAGACAAAGTCTATAGCTGGAAGACTGGTTAAGTGAGTATTGATATAATTCATATGGCAAGCAACATAGGATAACACATTTAGGAGGAAAACTGCCAGTTGGCAAGAAACTACATTCTACGTATATTCTGAAGGTAAAACCAACAATATATTGAAAAAAGAATACTATAAAAATTTGATCTGAGTCTAGCAAAAATAGGCCTATTTAATAAAACAATGTGTTAGTTAATTGTCTATCAATATAATAAATACCTGAGATAATCCACAAACAAAGGGTTTTCGTTTGTTCTCAATGTTGGACATTGAACAGTCCATGATCTGTTGGCTCCTTTACTTTCAGATCTGTGTAAGGCAGTCTAACATGTTGCGGGATCACCTGGTAGGACGCAACTGCTAACTTCATGTCCAGGCAGCAAAAAAAGACCAAGAGGCATATATTCCGGAAGTAGGATAACTGCATCAAAAGTTGGATCCGTTTATTCCAAATTTTCTGAGGCAACTCCACACTGCTTTCCAGAGTGGTTGCACCAAATTTCAGTCCTACCAGCAATGGATGACTGTACCCTTTTCCCCACATCCTTGCCAATGATTATTGATATTTTTATTCATGATTGTTGCCATTCTGACTAGGGTGACATAAAATTTCAGTGTAGTTTTAATTTGCATTTCTCTAATTGCTGGAGATATTGAATTTTTTTTTCATATATTTGTTGACCATTTGTATTTTTTCTGTGAAGTGTCTGTTCAGTTTCTTTGCCCATTGGGGTCATTTGTTGTTTCTTCTTGATTGTTTTCCTTTCCTGTGAAGAAGTCATATCAATGTTTACAGCAGTTCAATTCAGAGTAGCCAAGATTTAGAACTAACCTAGGTGCCCTACAACAGAAGGATGTGTAAAGAAAATGTTGTACACACACAATGGAATGTTAGTAAGCAATAAAAAAGAAAGACTTTATTATATTTGCCCCCAAATTGATGCCTCTAGAGACTCTTATGCTAAGGGGAAAAAGCCAACCTCAAAAAACCAAAGGTTGAATGTTCTCTCTGATATGTGGATGTTAACACAGAATAAGATGGGAAGAAAAAGAATATAAGTTTATTAACGGATGAAGGACAGGAATAGGAAAGACAATGGAATGATTCTGACATAGCTTTCCTATGTACACACATGAATACAACAAAGTGAGTTTCTACATGATGTATAACCACAAGACTAGGATCCTGATTAGGATAAGATGGACTCCATATTTGCATAAATAAGTCAAATTATACTCTAATGTCATATATAACTAAAAATAAAAATAATAAATAAATAAAGTAAGTAAGTAAGGATTAAAAAAGTATAAGAGGAAGTAGCTGGAGTCCCACTATCTCCAAATTCTAAAACGTTCCACCATCTCCCAGTCACACTATCCTCAACACCTAGGCCTTCGGGGACTTTGCAGATCCTAACCACAAAAAATGGGAAAGTATTTGGAATAATGGAAAAATAGGAAAAGTAAAAGAAAAAAATTAGTATACAAATGTTGATTCTGAATTGTATTTAGATGTCACTGAATAGGTAATTAAATGCAAGTTAAATGAATATCAGATAAAATATGAATTAAGAAACATTAATAGAGAAAAATAAGACTTAGCATAAAGGTGAAATAATCACTGCACTAAGAAGATAATATTGTAAATTCATACAGAGCTAATTATTTGTAATTTTGCACCATTAAGAGAAAATGTTGCCAAAAATAAATACAGAAATGGAGAAACCATGGAATGTATAATTGTGAAACACTTTATTACACATCTTTCCTGTTTCAAATTCAGCAAAATTGTCACAAATTATATAATTTCTGATCAATACAACAATTGCATCATACAAACTCTTCTGAAATATATGTGAAATTTCCCAATGTGTTATAAAGCAAGATTAAATAAAATTATAAAATTAAGTGTAATTTATAAGAAGTTCTTTCATAGCAGGCAAGGTGAGACATAAGCCAATACCAAAAATAAAAGGTTAAATATTCAAATGTTCACTAATAAAATTAACCAAACTCCAAACTAACTCCCTCTCTCTCTCTCTCTCTCTCTGTGTGTGTGTGTGTGTGTGTGTGTGTGTGTGTGAAAAAATTCAATTTAAAATAATTCAATGGCCCATAAAATCATAGTATATATTAGAAAATATTTTGAATAAAATGTAAATTTAACTAGATTAAACTTTCAATGTTTAGTTAAAACCTTGTATACAAGGGTAGTTATGCCATAGCTACATATATTGTAAAAGAATAATTAAAAATTATTTGTTTTAGTATTTATATCAAGAAATCAGAACTGAAGATTAAACTTGGATATATCAAGATTTAAAAAGAGAGCAAAAAAAAGAATATTTACCTACTATAATAGTTACATATTATAGCACAGTTCAACCTATAGAGTAAAACTGACAAAGAAAGAAGAAAGCCCTCATTAGTAAACCAATGTATTAGTTAACTGTTTAATGCTGTGACAAAAATAGCTTCAGAGATTCAGAGGTTCAGTCCATGATCAGCTGACTATTGCTTTGAGCCTGTGGTGAAGCATACCTTTATGATGAATGCCTCATCTCATGGCTGAAAGTGAAAGGGAGAGGAGCCAAGAACAAGATATATAATCCCCAAAGTCACATTCCAGTGGCCTACTTCCTCCAGCCTCACCACACCTGCCTAGTTACTAACCAGTAATCTATTCAAATTATTAAGCCATACAATGGATTAATGCACCAGACATATGGAGTTGTATGCTAGTATTAGAGTTGTAGAATGGTCTTTTCTCAATATTTAATTTTCTTTGGGAATAAAAGAAGTGTGTCAAATCCAAGAAAGAAATGAAGAAAGCTTTATTCAAAGATGCAAAATATAATCACTATAAAATATTTCTTGGAAAGTGGGAAGGGATAGTCAATGTAATACTAAATATGTCATTGCCAAGTGTATTTGCTACCATTAGTCATGTACTTAGGATTGAGTTCAGTGAATGTTCATGCCCTGTCTCAGAAAACCTTTTGGTGGACAATTTATATCTAAAACATCACAACTAGTAAATAATTTTGTATATTTATATGTGTGTATATATGTGTTTGTGTTTGCATGCACGTTCCATTTGTTATTGCTGTTTCTTACCCATCATTGCCTATATCAATTTTGTGACAAAAAGAGTAGAGAAATGATTTTAACCTGAATCATAACATTTTTAAGTTTGAATAAAGAAATAAAGAACTGTTATTGAATAATCAGAGATTTCAGTGTGACAACAAGAAGAGTAAGACTATTGGTTGGGATTCCAAGCTAGAAAGTAACATGGAGATATAATAGGATTAATAACTAGATTCCCCAGTGAAATTAAAACAGTGATGAGAGTTAGAGTACAGAAAGATGGGGTGGTTTTAGACAATGATGTTTAGAGAATATTATCTTTGAGATGATAAATTTGTTAAATTATAAATTATTTCAGTGGAAAGAGGATGGAACAGAAAGTGAGTTTCTGAGGAAGGAAGAAGAATAAGAATTTCACAGGAGAGGAGAGTAATCTTTTAAAGAATAATGTTGATTTCATCTCACTTTACCAAGAATAGCAATCATCAGGAATACAAGTAACCATAAGTGTTGGCAAGAATGTGGGGGAAAAGATAAAATCATACATTGCTGTTGGGATTGAAATTGGTGCAACAATTATGGAAAGTGGTTTGGAGAATCCTCAGAAAACTTGGAATGGAAACCACAAGTTGACCCAGCTATCCCTCTCCTCAGTTTATACCCAAAGAACTTATAATCAGCATACTTCAGTGACACAGCCACATCAATGTTTATAAGAGCAGCTCAACTCACAGTATGTAAACTATGGAACCAACGTAGGTGTCCTTCAACAGATGAATGGATAAAAAATGTGGTGTATGTGTGTGTGTGTGTGTGTGTGTATGTGTGTGTGTGTGTATAAGTATATATATATATATGTATATAAGTATATATATATGTGTATAAGTATATATATATATCATCCTTAAAGAAGAATAAAATGATGGCATTTTCTGGTAAATGGATAGAGTTGGAGAATACCATTCTAAGCAAAATGATCCAATCCTGAAAACCCAAAGACCAAATGTTTTCTCTGATGTGGATGCTTATTCACAATGAGGGGTGGGAAGAAGAGGAAGGGAAGAAGAATAGAGGTACATAGGATTAGGCAGAGGGGTATGAAGGGAGGGGGAATATGGGTATAAGGATGATAGTAGAATGAATAGGACATTATTATCTTATGTGCATATATAACTACATGACTAGTGTGATTCTACATCATGTATGACCAGAAGAATGAGAAGTTATACTCTATGTATGCATGATGTGTCAAAGTACATTCAACTGTCATGTATAACTAATTAGTACAAATTTTAAACCCCCCCTCAAAAAGAATAATGTTTTGGAGGGGATATTATAATAAAGGAATCCTAAGAATTCTGGCAGAATCACAGTTCCTAATAGTTATAGTGAACCACTCCTACAGAGTAAAGAACAGTGGACAGAGCGACTGTATTTTACTGCAAAGAGGAGAGATTTTGAATTATATTTTGATGACATGAAATTTGGTGTTCATAGGTATGGGTGAATGAGACTTGTCTGGAAAAGGTAAATAGGAATTAAGAAGAAATTTAGTTTCTTTCCAGTCTTAGTATGAGGTTTGTTTAAGAGTTGTAGGAAGTATCCTCTGAAGAGACCCTAGCTTTGTCTAGTGGAAGGCGAAAAACTAAGACTTCACACAATTGTTTATGGATGTTGGAGGCTCTTGTTTTGAGGGGAATATGAGATCCAGAAGGCATAAGAGTACTGGGAGTTCAAAGGCATGAAAGTTGACATGAGAATAATGAATACACACATATATACAGTAATAGGTATGCCAGCACTAAAGGTTTATTGATATAGATTTCTTGTATATAGTGGTGACCTGCAATAATGGTATAATTGTAATTAATTGTATGCCAGAAATTGGTAGGCCTTTGAGTACTAATGGATATATTTAGTATTATTTACTTACCATGAGTTGACTGGATTTTGAACCTTAATTTGGTTGGCTTATGTTATTTAAGACCAGGAATGGGACAATTTTGCTCCAAACCATTAAATTCTATTTCACCACTGGTAGTGGTGGTGGTGCTGTATATGCGGGAGTTTACCACCAAATTTTAATGGCATTGATAAATGTATAGTAGGTATCTTTCAGTTGAAGAAACTCTACTGAAAGCTCATTATTCTTTTTAATGATGTGATTATAACAAAGCTTAGAACTGGATGTAGGTTAGCAATTACAAAGGCACAATTCATGCACCAGAATTGAACAATTAAGCCAATGGCTGGCAGATGGTGGGAGTCAAATTATTCACTATTGAAGTGAGATATTATAGATATAAGCAAGAGAGATGGCCAGATTAAAACATATGGCAATAGAATAGAGTTGCAGACATCAGTATAAACTCACACTCAGCTTGAAAAAGATGTTTATATACATAAATATTTAAAATTATGTAAACATAGGGGTTAGTATATACATGCCTAGTTCCTTGCATTCTCAGTAAAGAGGGCCTAGAAAGAGTACACATTTCAGTAGCAATGAACACACCTTGAACCAACGATGCATAGCTAGTACGTACTTATGATTTGAGTTAGTGTTGTGTAACTGTGACATGAAGTCTGAGTTTTCCCACCAAAAAGACCCCTAATAAATACATGAGAATATCAAATGAAATTGTATTGATAAGTATTCTACAAATTATGTGACTAGCAATCCTCAAAACTAGGTTTATCAAAAATCAGGAAAATCTATGAAGTGGTCACAGTGTACAGAAGCCAAAATAGACATGACTTAGGCGTGCAGTATCTTAAATAGGGTATATTAACAAAAAAGACATTAGTATAAAACTAAGGCACTCTGAATAAAATATGTATAAATATTGGCTGGTTATTTCCAATAAATATACTGTAATAGAGAGGGAAAAGAATGTGGTGGGTGGATAGACAACTCCCTGTACTATTTTGCTATATTTCTGTAAGTTAAACGCTGTTCTAAAATTACAAGCTTACTTTAAAAAAATACTAAGGCATTTTTAAATAAAAAAAAAATCACTCACCTGTAAGGATACAATTAATCATATTGATACATTTGATAATTCAGATTGAGAATATTTATATGGGAAAATATTGAGAAAAAGCACCATACTAAAATATCATAGAATATAAGATTACAGAACAAAAATTCCTGATGTCTTAAAAATACTGCATAAAAATATAAATATTATTAGTCCAAGTTAACAATGAATCTTGCCTGGACAATCACATAAACTGGTATCTTTCCATCAGCTCTAAACTTTCTCTAAAGATTAAAGATTAAATGATGTGCTCACAATGCAAATCTTAGGAGATCATTCTTAACTGATGGTCACTTCCATTTATCACAGAGCAAAGCCTTTGGTGATGCATGTCCTGCCAAAATCAAATAAATATGCACCACTAGTCTCACACTGGACTTTTCTCCAGTTTTTAATCTTATCATTCTAGTCACATGATACAATAATTACAAACACTAATTCCTCCTATTACATCTGATTATTTTTAAATTATTCTTTATATTTTTGCTCAGTTATCAATTTTTCAGAGACACTGCTACTTATTCACCAGTTTAGTACCTTGTCTTTGTGAGACACACAAGAATTTATTCCTTTTCTTCATAACACTGGTGGTATTATGAATCTTGTGAAAAATAAAAAGGTCTGGGGATGTAGTTCAGTGGTAGAACATTCTTGAGTTCAATCTGAGTACCAAAAAAAAAAAAAAAAGAAAAGAAAAAGTTAAATGTAAACAAAATCTAAAGTATGATTGTTGGGATACTTTCAAATTAAACGTAACAACCTTCTAAGATAATATAAGTATAGGATTTTTAGAGACAATTTACTATTATGGAAATAGAAAGGACAAAACACAAATAAAAATGTTAAACAGCAATAGTAATTAAGGACATGTAAATTGAAACATTAAAAGACGATTTTCTTCATTTAAATTAGCAAAGAAAATTTAAAAAGATAATTAACTAGTATAGAGTTTAGTGTCATGCTCACTGATTCCTGCTGAGAAAATACATATATGTAAAATATGTAAGAAGGAAAACACTTTGAAAATATTTATATCATTAATTTCATCTCTTTAGCAGCAAGGGACTAACAATAAGTCATAATAAATGCACACAAAATTTTAATGTCTAGAATGAAATTGACATCGTTTTTGGTAATTAAATAAATATTATCCATTCAAAGCAAGATTAAGTCAATTAAGACATCTCCATTCAGTAAAATATTGAAATCCAAAGAATGGTTATGAATATTTTAAATGATATGGTAGACTTTTTAACATGCTTTATATGCATATGAATATAGACATTTGAACATAAACTTGAATAGTGATCTAGACCTAAATGCCTAAATAGTGTAAGCAATAAATTAAAGTGTTTAAAGTGAGTGGTAATGTCTTCATGAGAGAGAATATTGGCAATATTTTATTCTTCATTTTGATAAAGCAATAATAACTTTTAAATGTTCAAAAGTGTATCCAATTTCTTACTTATATCTTCTAGAAATTAAACTACTCATCAGTTGATATTTATTTTCTAAGTCTTGGACTAATTATTTGCATATTCGTTCATAAATGACATCGTCATTTTCATTTTTCAAGTCATGTTTTTCTTTCTTGAATGTATAATATAAAGAGTGAGACTAAGTACAGGGAAAATGCCATATTTGGTAATACTTATTTGGAAATATTTGGCTTGAGGACCTTTCTCTTTGTCTTACAAGACCTATCCAATTCATTAAAGAATTTCATGGCCTCCACTTCCAAAATAATACTTAGAATTTTGAAAAAAAACACATGTATTTCTGAATCATTAATTTCATACAGAAGCAACTCATCACTTATTTACCCTTCCTCCCCCAATAAAGACTATTCTCAAAGCAGCAACCAGAGTTTACCTGAGTTAAGTAAATGGATGAATGGATGGATAGATATTTTTCTCTGCATTTCACTCAAGACTCTAATCTCTGATGCTTCTCCAGCCCTCTCTGTATCAAAGCCAGAGGATTTCATTAAGAAAGGATAACATTGGAGAAAGACTCTCTCCAATGCAGCCTTTGGTTTTGCCCATGAATAGTGGCCACAGATTTAATTTTTCAAACCCAAACATAGGATGGAGGACCTCTTCTCTTTGTGCTTTTATGCGTTTATGTTTTATTTTCTTATAAAACATTTCAAAGTACCTAAATAACAAAAATAAAGTACATTGGAAAGTTTACGTGTTTGATCTGCTTCAAAGTTGTCACTATCCAGAAGTACATACCTGCATTTACCTAAGCATTCTGCACAGTTCCTTGACTAGGACAATGTATCAAGAATCCCCTATGGTGCTGCAAGAAAGCATATATAATAGATCAATCCTGGGTCTCTACAAGTCCAGTAGGAATTCATGGCTTCAAAGTGGGGATAAATCTAAGTGTCCTAGGCTCTTTTCTCTGTTCATTCCCTCTGCAATTTTTTTTTTCCTGAATATCTTTCAACTCACTTCATAGTTGCTTCTTTTCCTCTTAGCTTCATCAGAGCCATCCTTTTTTCATTGATATACAAATCAGTATCTGTTTTCCTAGCCCTCAATACAATCTATACAAACTCCTACATTTATCAACATAAGCTCTCTATTTATCTTCATTTTGATCATTTTTTCTTTGAATTTTTAAATATTAGGTCCTGAGAATTGAACTCAGGAACACATCACCACTGGCCTACCACAGCTCCTGTCCTTTTTATTTTTTATTTAAGTTGCTGAGGCTGACCCTGAACTTCAGATCCTCCTACCTAAGGCTCCCAAGTTGCTGGGATCACAAGCGTGAACCACAGAGTCCCGCATCCTGCTTTGATTTTATCACATAAAATCAAGACCTGTAAATCTTTAGTCCTAGTCATCTTTATTTACTGGAAGTGTAAAATAGAAACAGGTATGTACCATGTTTTATGAAGAACAAATAAAAACCATTAATTTGTGACTTAAATGACAGAGAAAAATGGGGGAGGGAGGATCCACAGTTTCTTCTGCCTTTTTCTAATTTTGAGGCAATGGTTTTTATATGTTGCCCAGGTTTTGTTAGGTCAACATAGTAAAACAGGAGGTTTTATTAATCTATTAATAAAGACATAGTTTAGGAAGCTTCATTTATTATCATTTAGTTCTAAAATGTAATAAATAATATAAAAGTAGAAAACACATATACATACAAATAATATTCATAATACATATTATGTACTTTCAATTGATATAAACACATATACTCTTCAGCAAAATATGTCAACATTTTTAGATGTTTCACACATTCTTAAATATTACATAATATTTAATATTGATAATCATATGTCCACATATCTAATTAATATCCTTTTTTACTTCCTGTCATGTATTATAATTTTTGTATTACTAACTAGTAAAAATACATTTTTCATGTGATTTTGAAAATGTTTTCCATTTCCCAAGTTAATAATGTTATGAATTCTCCCCCCTCACCATGGTAAATGCAATTTATTATTCTACCTCAGTTGCTTATAAGGGAAAAAAAAATAAAACACTATTAGGGATGAGCACAGATGAACTATATACAGAGCTGAAGAAAATTCACAATGGCTGGAATGTTTGTGAGGAAGCACATGAGAACAAGTTCACAAAGCAAAGCAATTTTTAGCAAACCAAAATAAGAAGTATGAAAGTGATCCATACAAACAAAAAATATTCACGAAAAAGCCTGTGGGAAAATTAAACTTAACTAACCAATTTTTACATCAAGCATCTTTAATGACATGAGCCAAATGACATGGCTGTCAATTACACAGATATTTAAATATATGAATTTGGTCACATCAGATGCATTAAATGGAATCACATGGTCATCTCCCACAAACTAGGAGCACAAAGAGTTGACTCTTTGGGGTCCAACTGAGCTGTGCACTCTTACTCCAAGAGAGTGCTTGTGTATCAAAGGGGGACATGGAGGGGTCAGGATCATGGGAAAAGATCCTTCTGGGGCTGACTATCAGGGGTACCAACAATGAGATGTGTCCCTCAATGCCTCCTCTCTTCCTAAGCCAGTGGTGCCATCAAGGAAGGCAAGGCTAGTGTGGGCAGGGAGACAAGACTAGGAAGCTGGGAGAAGAAGCCTAGTGTAAAATGATACCCACACCCACAAAAGATAGCAGTGCCAGGGTAAGCCTACTGTCTCTTCTCAGACAGATGCTTATTATGGCAACAGCCACTGAGAGACTAGCCTCAAACTACAAAGATACTCAGACAACCTGTTTCAGTTGTTCTCACATGTTTTCATAGAGGGGTCTGTGGGTGTTCTCACTTCTGCTATGGTCCACCAGAGAACACAGATGCTCCACGTCACTAGCCATAACCCTCTGGGTCACTAGCACTTCAGAGCTCAACCCATGAAATGTTCCGACAAGCTGTTTTGTCATTATTTAAAAAAATTGACACCTTCCTGGATCCTGAGACTTCTGAAGAGTCTCAGCTTGTAAGAAGTTCCCTTGGCCTCATTACATTCTGGGGAGCTGGGGGTGGAGTTGGTAAAAATGCATACAGATGCAAATGGGAAGGGACTAGAGAATAAGTTTTAAAAATAGAGTGCAGGAATGAGATCTTTTCTAAGAATTAAATACAGGAGAAATAAATTTTCGAACAGGCAGTAGGGACAGTGCTTCAGCAACAGCAGGGGTGACCCAGGCCCAGACTGCATTTTTTCCTCTAGAAATGGTGATAAAACCCAATTTGCTATGCCTCTCCTAAGAGCTTGTTGATAAAAATTATGTCTGGTGACATCAGCAAATATTCAGGGAACTGATAGCTGAAGCAAAGAGCAAGTCCAGGGTAGCCTGGACTCTAAGTTTCCATAAAGCTGGGGTAGCCCTTCAACCCCAGGAGGAGTAGCAACACATCCATGGTGTAAGGCAG
The DNA here is from genome assembly GCF_048772815.1 of Callospermophilus lateralis. Classification (NCBI taxonomy): domain Eukaryota; kingdom Metazoa; phylum Chordata; class Mammalia; order Rodentia; family Sciuridae; genus Callospermophilus; species Callospermophilus lateralis. The sequence goes on from NC_135316.1 coordinate 39,525,926, forward strand.
TTCCCTGCCAGGACTCTTGTCCCAGGTGGGAACAACATGGCTTCTTTTGGTGGACTTTTCTTGTGTTCTACCATTTTATTATGGATCTTACAGAAATGAATCTCACAAACTTTCCCCACAACGTATTCATTCTCCAAAGTGATGAAGCTAAACCCTCTGCGCCTGTTGGTGAATTTATCAAACATGAGCATTGCATCTTCCACCTTGCCAAACTACTCAAAATATTGCTTTACATCTTCCACTACTGTGTTCACAGATAATCTGCCTAAAAATACTTTCTTTGTTGTTGTCACCATCTTGGATTGCACTCTGTGAGGAAATGTAAGTTTGGGGTCAGTCATCTTGGACTCTAACTCATAGTGGGGCAGACATAATACTTTATCTACACTTGGTGGATCTGTTAACTGGCATAACTTAGGCCTCTGAAGCATTTTGTAGTAGCATCTCTCATGACCATACATTCTCTAATTTCTCCAAATTTGCTAAAATAGTCTATAAAGCTATCTGGTGAGGTCTGCCAGCTCAGACCACCTATAAACATTTTATCGGGGCTGTGCTTAGTGCCTTCATGTGGGAGTCTTCCTCCCGTGAAACACCAAACTCAACAGTGATCCCAGTGGCCGCCAGCTAGGAGCCCCAAGGTCAGCATGTTATAAATTCTTATGCACTTTCTCTTCCTCTTTCTGTACCAGTCACTTAAAATACCACTTTGGAAGCCACCAGAGGTGACTTTCATATTATTTTTATTAATAATAATCTACTTTTGCCCTAGCCAATCTGGTTAAGACCACCAGGAGCAAACTCAAATATTGAAAAATTAAAGTTTACTGACCATTTCAATGATTGAAATTCTAAACCAGAGACACTAAGAGGAATCCTAAAAGATACAGAAGAAGATGGAATTATCACAGGTGTTTGGGAGAAGAGACAAATTTGGGTGAATTTTAATGAAGCTGACTTACCAGGAAAGCATGTGTGTAAAGAAGCCAGCTCTGGTGTGCAAAAATGAACCCAAGGTGATGTCTCCTTGCAAACTCCAAAAAGCTAAGGCTCATGTGGAACTACAGATCCTAAAATCTTTTATTCACAACTTTGTACCAGAGCTGTAAATTGAGGTGCTTCTCTAAATGAAAGGGATTTTTATCCTCCATGTAAGGATATATATATATATATACATATATACATATATAAATATAATTATACCTTAGTGTTATAATATCAAACAGCAAACAATCTGTGAGTTTAGAAGGCAAATACTCTCAGTGAGAAAAAAATCAGTAGTCTTCCAAATATGGGGTATTTAGGTATTTCTGACATTCTACAGTTGCACTATTTCCTGGTGAAAAATGTTACTTCCTATTCACGTTTCAGCTGGCATTTTCTCTGTCTGATTTGTTAAACTGAAAAACATATTTTTATTTCTTCATTGGAGCCAATCTCTATGTTCTTCTACATGACTAAATACCAATTTTTTAGACTTCATGCTGGTGCAGCTTTGTTCTTAAGATATCCTTTCTTTAGGATAAATAATGTACATCATCATTACTTCTGAATTTTCATCAAATCAACAAAATATGAAATTAAAACAAATAAAAAACAATATAGTTAGGTCTTGAGAGTTTAAATAAACATTCTAGACAATAGATCAGGGAATATAATTGCTTTATATAGTATTCAATTCATTATATCATCTGAAGATCTAAATAAAATAAGATTTTCTGACTTTAAATGGGTATATTTGTTTTTCTTTGTCAATGTTGTTTTTCACTTGAACACTTTTTAATTGATGTTCTGAATAGCCCCATGAGAAAGGATAAACCAGATATGTCACTTAATTCAGATCTCAACCCAGCTTTCTTTTAAAAATCTGATGTGTTAGCAATGTTAAAATATCTAGGCCATCATTCCTCACTAACCCAAGTAAAAGGGTCATCCTATTTTTAGGTTTGTGTCACAACCTAAATTCATTCCACTTAATAGAAACAGAATAAAATGCAATGAGAAGAAATACTAATGAAGGTGAAAATAAATATGCAACAGACAGAATATGTTTATAGCAAGTACTGTGGCATTGCTAATTACGCATTAATCTTTTAAATGCTATTTTAGAAGACAATTGCAGATTGGAAGTAATTATTTCAAGTTCTTGAAAGAGAAAACTCATTCTATGTCTATTAAGGAAAAAGCTACACAGGATACTTACATTAGTAATACAGACTACTGGAACTCATACCAGTAACACATTCGTGGATTTGTTTAATTAAGAACTTAACTTCACAAAGTTAATTTGGTTTTATAACATTTCATTAAGAAAAAGAATGTTTTCAGATAAAATATTATTTTAAACCATTTAAAGGATTGATATAAATCTAATTTATAGAGATTAAGTTTATATTTCTGCTTTCTTTCCTAGAAAATGTTTTCTGGGTTCTAGTAATAAAAAAAGTAATAATTATACTTTTATATTTATTATTACTGTAGGCTCATAGGTATTTATTTTTATTATCAATAAATTTAAACTTCTCTTCTGCCCTTAAGAGATCTATATTAGTAAATCAAAATAGAATTCTGAGGATATATTTAATTAATCCCTGAGTGCTTCAGGTGTTTCTGAAAATTTACTGCACATAATAGTTACTTGTTACCAGGAAGAATTTTGTTGTACAAAACTACTGGTTTTGAAAAGAGGCATCATATATGTTTTTAGGTAAAAATATATTTCCCATTTTGTCTTTAATGTGGAGATTGTCAGTGACCCCATTTCAAAACTATACTTGGCTTAGTTGGGTAATACTATTTGAATAGGCACACATAAATATTTGTATGTTTCCATATACATCCAACTACCTACTTATTTAGTTTTCTATCAATAATATGTTCATATTGATAACTGATTTTCTGATTTCAATTAAGAATAATAGAAGACATTCTTGCCTTCCACCCATTAATACTAGTGAGTACCTGGCAACCATTAACCTTAAAATATCTACTCATTTTCTAACTCTTAGAAAAATATAAATTCATTTGGAAATTCATGAAACATCTCTGGGAGAAACAAAATAACATGAAATAGAATACTGGTCAATACTAATTTATAGTTATTTTTATACCAAACTTTGGTGTGTAAACTATAGTTCAGTTTATTTCGGTAGATATTTCTCCCCTTCAGTGCAAACATATTATAAATTTGAAATAAACAGAGATTCAAAGTTTCTGAATGTGTTTCATTGTATTTTTCATTGTTTTTATTTTTATGTAAAACATAAACATGATCATTAAAATTAAAACTAAACCAAATACATTATAATCACTCTCTGAAGCCTTCTACCCCAATGCCATCCACCCCTCTGGGTATATCTATTTATCTTCATTGTTTAACATTAAAGCGTTTGCTCAAAATGGATATGGTGTCTTTATTTCTTTTTTACCTTATCTATGTGCTTTAAATGCAGCAAAAAATTATGATGTGTACATGCAGGGTAAAAGGACACAGAGTTAAAACCTTGAATTGGACAAAATTAACTATGAATAGTACCTTAAATGCCCATTAACTTCAATGGCACTGAAAATTTTATTATTTTAATGTTGTTCCTTTTTGAGATATTTTCTATCATATGTCTAAATATATTCTTAACATTTCATAATTTTTACATTGAAAAACTTAGATCACTCTGCTAGAAGCATCAAAATTGCAGTTATTTCATAGAATAAAAATAGAAATAGCCCACTTTCATCAAATGCAACTGTACTTTCCATGTTCCTTTTGGTGCTAAGTCTTTTACTAAATCAATTTTAGCTTGATTCTTTATAGAATCAGTCTTCTTTCATTCCCTTTATGAAGGTCAAAATGTTCACATCTTCTCTGAATTTCTCATAAATTGTAAATAGCAGTTCAATTTAGTCATTTTCTTGGGGCAGAGTAGTGATTACTATGAAAAATCTTCCACTATTTAGAATTAAATTATACTAAATGTAGTCTATTAGGTATTAGTCTTTTGACACTATTTAACCTGTACAAAAACAAATCTTCATATTTTACTCATAGTTGTAGCATTTTTTTTAAATCTGTTTTTCTACAGTATTATGCCTACTTCTACTAACATAAAAATGAAAAGATTTTCACTTTTTCTTCTGCATTAAGTACTCTCAGTTTTACATCCAATTTCATGCTTTTTACCTTAATTAAAATAGTCTCAAAGAGTAGAAAAATAATATATATATATATATATATATATATATATATATATATATATATATGGCATGTGATTCACGCATATCCTTACACTTCAGGATAAGATAAGATTTAGGATGAAATTTCACAGGGTTTTTTGTTTGTTTGTTTGTTTTGTTTTTGTTTTTCTTTTTGGCCAATAAATACTGCTCAAATAACTACTTTAGAATATGTGTCAATTATAGCTGTCAAACACATACATAAGTTACACACGCATAAGCTTAAGGAAGGCAGGATTTAAAGTACAGTGGGTAAATTTAAAGGATAAGGAAGGGATTTTGAAGTACTCAGGTATTGTGTACAGAAAAAAAAATTATACCCATAAACCAGAAGATTAAGATGAAGAAAATGGTATTATCAGACACTTTGGCTCCATGAAAAGGTGCCCATTCTATCATCAATTTTTTATTTATCGTTGTTTTGTAATGTAGATTTTTTTCTTTTAAGGTATGGGTGGTGACTGAGCCTGATTTAAGTTTTAATATATATTCCAAGATTTTCTATTCATGATGAATTCTACATTCTTATGAAATGCATTTTATGCTAACATGAGAAAAGGTGACATTAAGAGTTTCATGTTGGGCACTCCTATTATTCCAGTTACTCAGGAGACTGAGGCAGGAGCATAGCAAGTTCTTAGACATCCCAGGCAATTTAACAAGATCCTAGCTCAAAATAAAATTTTAAAGTTCTGGGAATGTAGCTTGAGGTCAATAATTTGTCTAGCCATAATATAGCAAATATTAAATAAACAAATAAATAAAGAAAAGAAAATAAAGGAGATGGAAACTTATAACCCCTTGAGGGAAGAAGAAAACTGAGGTCTCTGATATTTCACAAATTTCCCTTATCTTCGAAAGTTCCCCTGCCTACCAATAAGCTAGCCAAAAGTATCTGACAAACTCCTCCCATGATATGGCCCTGCTAACCCCCTATAAAACTCAAACTCTTGTTGTAGCCAGTCACTGTTTTCCTCTTGAAAATTTACCCTTGTGTTGTATAATAAAGCATTGCTGATCCATTGATGTTTTTCTTTTTCTTTTTTGTATTCTCTTTCATTTGCTTTCAATAAATAAATAAATAAACAAATACAAAGTCTTTCTTACATGTTTTCCTCTTATTGACAAATTACCAATAAGCTTGGATGTTCATGCTTTAAGAATAGCAAAGCATATGCATTATTAATGATGAATTAAAAATATGAATCTAATCAATCTAAGAATTCAAACATTTTTCCTATTGTAGGAATGAGGAAGAACACTGCTATAAATATTGTCATAAAAAAGAGGCTTTTAAATTACATTCATTTAGAAGACAACTTTGTCTCTTGCAGAAAGCATATACATTTTACTTTATCAATTGCTAAATCATGTGTAATGCTTCTAATATGAAGCAATATTCATGTTGGTATGATCATGTATTCTACCATGAGCAAGAAATAAACAAATAAAAATATCTCAATTTGGTCAAATAATTCCAACAATTTTTTTGCAAGATGATTTTTTGTTATGTTAAAACTTTGTATAAGATTCTCTTAATTTGCAAGAACTCTAGAACATTAAAAACCCAATTAGTTTTACTTGCAACCTAAAGAATTATATTTAACATTTAATATGTTACTCATTTCTCAGAGGTTTGTTCAACCCAAATTAGAGTACATATAAATTTGCTCTTCCATATATTATATTAGACTATACCAAAGTATATTGTTTATTCTTTGGGGCCAGTTTTAAACACATAAACACAAATATAAGTATAAATAAAATATAAAACAGACAAAAATAGAGAAAGGAGGCGGTACCTCATATAGAAAATATATATTCATAACAAATATTCTGATATATTGTTTATGAGAGTAATAAACTGACCACAAAACTGAAACTTTCAATAAAAACACACTATTGTTTTAGATTAATGGACTTAACATTTTATAGTAAGCAAAAAAGTGATACTTGAAGTTAACTTTTATGCAGCAATTATTCTATTTTGATTAATTTGCATTTTCTCTTTTAAGATATCAAGTATACATATGAATCATTTGTGACTTCAAAGCTCTCAAAGTCATTTGGCATCTATGTACATATCCAGAACTTATGAGTTTTCTGACTACAGGAAATTAAAAAAATAACTTCTATGCTTTGCACAAAACAAAAGAAAATAAGATAACAACTTTATATTGTTGATGTACATAAACTGTTTAGTATACTTTTGAAATACATAAACTATTAAATAAATGGACACTTATGTTCAATATTAATGATTGCTGCCATTATTATTACACAAAATTGATTGGGATATTAGGTGAAATGTCAATAAGTATTGCTATAAGTGAAAAAAACTTGAATAATAATTTTCTGAAGGAAAATTTTGACTTGGTTTTATGATTCCTCAAAGCCTGTACCCACTTTTTCCTTATGTGTTAAATTTATGTGATCAGGAACTGCATATGAACCATCTATGTTGTACAAATATTTTTCATTTTACTATGTCAATAATACAATGAAATGAGAATGATGTTTTTGTATAGTGATTTCAATGTTCTCCTTAATTCCTCATTATTCTTCATGCTTGAACATTTTACAAGGTGAAATTCGCTTCTTGTATCATCATATGATGGAGATAATTTCCCTCTCTGCATTTATGCTGGACTTTTGATATGCTTTGACCAAGAGAATATGGTGGAAATATCATTACATCAGATTCCAATCTTAACTTCAAGAGACCAGAGATGTTCCTTCACATTGTACTGTATTATTACTGTGTTAGTAGAACCATATCTGATTTACCAATTTATCAATAATGTGAAACCCCACAGTGCATAGCCTAATTATCCTGACCAAGTCATCCTTGATTAGCCTGATCCATTTGCCTATTGCCAAATAGAACCTAGCCAAGTTCAGCAGAGTGTCCTTCCAATCTGCAAAGATACATGAGTTAAAAAGGATAACAACTCAGCTGATCCATAACTTTGTGAGAAATAATAGTTTTCATTTTTAAGACACCAAATGTTGTGATCACATACAAAATAATAATAGCTCATTGATCTATATTAGTGTCTGTGCCAATATCAACATTAATTCTGACTTCATAGACGGTACTTTAAGGACCAAAACAAAACTCTCATTTATGTACACTGCATAGTAAATATAAAGGAAAGCATGATGACTCCAACTTCAACTGTAAGAATTATGGTTTGTCTTTGTTTTTTTTTTTATTTTGTAGGGGTATCTTACTGTAACTTTATTGTAGAAGGATATTTTCACTGGGTATATAATTCTAAGTTGGAAATTATTTTAAACTGGAACATTGAATTTTTTTTTTTTTTTTTTTTTTTTTGCTTTTACTTTGTCATTGATGTTGCTACCGTTTGGTTATATAGTGAGAATTTATTTTTATTTCTTTGCTTACTGTTAATAATGCTCCCAAAATTGGTAAATGGCCCAAATAAAATTTAGCAATTAAATTGATGAATGATAATCATGTATAAACTATTCCCAAATACTAGACTTTCATGTCCATGTTTCCAACACCTAAATTTTGTCCCATTAACTCTTTACATCTTTCCATAGTCTAAGATAACTATAAAGAAATATTTTTTTTACTTTGTTTTAGTTTCTCTAAATGTTCTCAAATAGAAATTTGTTCCAAGTACTTTAGTCAGCAATAATCAAAGTGATATTTTCATGATATATTTCATAATTTTATTGTTATAAAATATTTATTATACCTCTATGGTCCTATATATTTCTATAAGGTACAAATAAGGCAAGAAGGATTGTTAAACAAAAATCTATGTACTAATTCCCTAGCTGATGATATAGAATTTTATCGGTGCTATTGAATTGATATGGAACTGCTGGACATGCATTGAAGCCAAGACTATGGCATCATTTTTTGCAAAAAGAAAGAACTTTATTAACAAGCAAGGAGTCCAAGACCTAGAGGAAAACAAACTCAAATCTACCAACCTTATGAGTTGATGTTAGGGAAGGTTATACAAAAGCAGTACAGGTAAGTTGTTTGTGAACTGAAAGATGAGAAGGGAGTATACAGATTCTTTTTTGCAGGCATACACAGTTATTATGACTCTTCACCACTCATGCATGATGTCCAAATGTCATTGGCCTGAGGAGTCAGTGCTTCTGTGCATGCTCATTCTCAAAAAGCTGCTTTAAAAACATCTTTGAGTGGATTCTGGAGACTTTTCCTGAAAGACAACTTAAGCACTTTGTTATTTACAGAACTCATGTCCAGGTGTGCCCAAGCCTTAGTTACTTCAGTCTTTGTGTGCTCCTTACAAACTAAATAGCTATCACACCCTCTTTCACCTTAATGTAAACAATACTCACAACATTCTGAATATAGAGGTTATTCTCCTTTGCTTGTTTCCATATAGCTTTGCTACATATTAACACTTCTTTAAAACAGGTATTACTAAATTATGTATACTTGGAATTTTATACTAATGGTACCCTACTGCAGTAAGCAGGAATGGCCTGATAAAGATGTCCAAACCATAATACTATAATTTGGCAATAACTTTATATGGAAAAAAGACATTTACACTTATGATGAAATTTGCATCTGTGATATAGGCAGATTAACCTGTAACATCCTGGTGGGCTCAATTTAATTTCATGAGTCCTTAGAAACAGACAACTTTTCCCAGATATCCTGACAGAGGTGATGAAAGAATAGGGTAAGATGTGATGTTGCTGCTTCTAAAGAAAGAGAAAGGGAACTATGTGCCATGAAACAAAGGCATTCCACAGGATCTGGAAAGAAGAAAAAAGAAAAAAGTATTCTCCTTGGATTATACAGAAAGAAATGCAGCCTTGTAGAATCATTGATTTTCAGCCAGTGAGAACTGGGTAGGAATTCTGATTTGCATAACTCTAGCTTAATTTGTGCTATTTCAATTCAATAAAATTTGTATTAATTTGTGTGTACCTACCATATGTATTTCTTTATACCATGTTCTTTTGACTCAAGGTTATGTTCATATAACTATTCATGATAATACAACTATTCATACTTCACAGATTCACTATTTTCTTATATTTCATTACTTGAATATACCACAATTTAGTTATCATTTACTTGTCAAAGACTACTTTAATATTTTCTTTAAACATTGCTATAAAATCAAGGTACATAAAAATCTATTTTGTGTGTATTATGGCATGCAAGAAAGAAACCTCCCTCTGCCACCACTTTAGGTTTACATCTGTCAGGAGCTGTGTTTAGAAAGAGTAGGCGCATAATAAAGGCTGAAATATTAAATATGAAGGTAGAAACTGAATCAAATATAAAGTAGAAACAAAGAATAAAGAGATATGTTGATGATTGTAAAGGTTTACAAAATAAAGAACTTATTATAATAATCAAGAAACAAAAACATTTGAGCAGAGTGTGTAATTTAGTCATAGATCTCTTGCCTAGTGTGGTTGAAGTCCTGGTGGCCATTCCCAGGAAACCACACTCCTCTACTTTAAAAAAAAATCATTGATAAAATATACATAGAGAGACAAAATACATATTTGAAATGAAATAGTACAATTTTAGACATTAAAACAATCAGTAAATTCATCTGTAGGTAAATACTGCACAAACATTCATTTCATTCTTTTCATTATAAGCTTCACATTTGAAGTCAATTTACTGCAATAACAGACATATTATCTTCTCAAGAACTATACAAAATAATTTAACAAATTAAACAATAATTTATCAAAAGAAGCTTAGAAAGTGAGAAGGAGAATTAGATAGCTGGCTTACAGTCTATTATTTATTTAATGCTTTTATGAGATGATGCTGCCAGAGAAAGAATGAAAAGCAAGACATTGAACCTAATTGCTCTGTTAAGGGACTTCCAAGGAGTAAAGAGACTAATGGCAATTATTAGAAAAAATAAAGCATATCTTTGAAATGCCTTTAGCTGTGTACCTGGTCAAGGATTTTCCTCACTAAATAGAACACAGTCTCTGTGCTGTATGGTTTCTGTAGTAAGTAATCTAGTCAAATAAGGCTGAGAGTTATTAAAAAGGATTCTTATGCTTAAATTCTCCCAAAACAATCTTAAACATTAAGATGAAGTAATGAAAGCTTATTTGTATCTCCATTTGATGAATGTAGTTTGCTGAATAAATGCTATGTGGCCATACATTTTACGGGCAAGTTCTTCTTGATTAATGTTCAATATTTCTGATAATATTTTATTATGAGTACTTTTTAAACTTATTTTTCTGGTATGAATGCTTTTACAATGTAAATATTAGATCATGACATGAACATCAAAATAGGGCATTTCTAACTACATCCTAGAAGGTAAACTGCCTCCACAGTCTATTCCCATCCTCTCTCTATTTCCTTCTTTCCCTGCGTTTTCTCTCTCTCTCTCTCTCTCTCTCTCTCTCTCTCTCTCTCTCTCTCTCTCTCTCCCTCCCTCACACACACACCTTCTTCATCTGTGTCTCTCTTTTTTAATGCTTAAAATGGGTACATTTTATTGTATGTACATTATACCTTAAAGTCGATTGGAAAAAGATAGGCAATATATCTTTCCCAACTGTTATTACTGTTTTTCATCAGAACAATTTCAAACCATATGATATATGATTGTTACATTATCTGTTGAACTATAGTACTGTGTTAACATTCCCAATAGCAAGTTATTAGCCATATTTTCTTAAACTTTTCGGCATTTAGTAAACATCTGTGTGTCCTTTTAAACCCAAGCACCACAATTTCACAATTTATCTTTATTCCCCTCCAATAAACAATAGTTTTTCTCCAGTTTCACTTATTTTAAATTTGTAAACTTGCTCTCAACCTAAATGTGAAAAGAAACAATTTAGGAAATGAATATATTAAAACCAGAGCACAAGAAACAATTCAATTTCACAGAGAGGGATTTACAGTGTTAATTAACTTAAATTTCCATAATGTGTGAATTCTGGGAAGCATAACACATGATAGTATTTGTAATTATCAACACATTTAATGAGGATATTATAAAGCTTTCCTTACACTACTAGGAATACAGGTATGTTTCATTTTTTTTTATTTCCACAGTTTATAATCTTTTAGGTAACAATTGATTAAGTAGGATTATTTTGTTTGTTCATTTCAGAGATCCTTATATACACTGAATTGAAGCTATATTTTATTTTTTCTTCTTTTTAATTTACTTTGAAAATTCCAAAACAGGAAATGAAGAAAGGTGTTATTCAGGATAATTTAGTAAACATAAAATATAGTTCCATGTTTGTAAGCTCTGTGTAAACAAATAAATGTAAGTTTATATTTGACAACATAATAAAGTTCAATAACTGTAGTCAGGATTAAGAAGAGGACAGAGAAAGAAAACAGTAAACAATATAAAGTACTAAATGACACACACAAAATTAGAAGCTTTTAAAAAGCATAATTCTCCCATTGCCTAAGGCTCTGGAATTAAGCAAAACCACCACTGGAAGACAAACTTTTCTGAAGTATACCATCTTTCCTTTAGAAATTCTTACATGCCAGGATCTCTTATATATTATTTCTTCTTTCCTCAGTACCAATGTTTGAGACAAATTTTTATTACCCTCCTTTCATGGAAAGGCAACTAAGACACAACAGAATGAATTTTAGACGTTGTTGTACTAGTGTTTTAGCTGAAATTCGACCTCTGAATATTTTGTACAGGACACCCTTTTTAGTATTTGTAAAGGCATAGTATTTTCTTTGATAAATTTGTAACAAAATTGCCAGTTTACGTCTTTGTTCAAATCATTAACTTTTTCACACTGTTATTGTTTTTATGGAAAAATGAAGAAAATATATAATATTTTCCCTAAGAAGTTTGCAGAAACACAATAAAATAGGCTTGATGGTAAAATATAAGCAATAAACTTATAGGTCTTACATAAAAACAAAGAGTAAAACAATTCCTGGCTTAACCCTGGTGAGTAAGGACATGGATTCCAATCATGTACACACCTTGCCTCCTGACTTTGGGTGAGTTATTTAACTTCCCTAAGAAGTGTGCTTAATGATAGAATTGCTAAGAACATAAAACTAGCTAGCAGCTCTAACAAAAATTAGCAACTACAACAAGATAAGCACTAATATATTGCAACTTGTTGTTATAATTAGTTTGTTTTACAAATTCTTTATGAAGTGGGAGGAAAATAACTTCTATCCAGAAACAGACAAAAATCACTTATATGGTTTGGAATCAGGGATCTTTGATTTATTTGTGATGCTCTATATTTTGGGAAAGGCAAAAATTCTCAGAGGTCTCATTTCTGTATATTTGAGAATACTATAATTTCATAAAGCTCTTCAGGCTTATATTCAATAATTTATTTTAAATTGAAAGAGAATAACTTATGTTTATCTCTAATATCTCTTTACTACTTTTCCATAGTTGAAAAGAAGTTTTTAAAACTGCATAAAATAAACATTTAGCCATTTGATCAGAATGCTACTTCATGCTCAATTTTCTATTTCTTTCCCTATTCAATCGTACTCTGATTGAGATATTTAATATAAAGAAGTAAGGAAGAGATATAATTCTCTTTAGTATTCATAAAAATTTACTCTGAGAGAAAAATGAAATATCATTGGATTATTCTAGAAGGAATGATAAAAGCTGCCCTCAGATGGTCAAGTATTCAATTATATACCAACAAAAAAGGACTAAGAGGGTTGAAAAAAATCAAAGTCAGAATATTTTGTGACATGAAAAACTGTATGACTCAAAGCCCACTATTCATAAATAAAGTTTTATTGGAACACAGTCACAACCTTTTGATGACACACTGCCTTTTATTGCTTTGGTGAATTAATATGTATTTATGATAATGAGCTTCTAAATGAATACAAAATTTTCATTTCCATTTTAAATTTCTCAATACTGTTTAATGATTTTGATGTAGAGATCTTGCATACATCTGATTGTATGATTTTATGTATTTGACATTTTAAAAATTATATTTTGAAAAATATTATGTCATGTTTTCTATTTTTGCTATTGTTATTGGAATAATTTATCTGGAATTTCTTTTGAATTTTCTCTGTACATATCATAGTTTCCTGGAACTAATGACCACTTCTTCATCCCAACATAATTATTTCAATTTTATTTCCTTGCTTTGGTTCTGGTCATAAACTCTAGGTCTCATGGATTTGGAAATTTTCTCCTTCTCATTATTAATATCAGGAAAAAATTTCAATATTCTGATAGTTTATATTTATTTAGTTGTGGACACCATTTATGTATTAAGAAATGCCCTTTCCCTTCCTATCTTTTCAGGAACTTGGGAATAGAAGTGAGGGTGAATGTATATGCAACACATGACACACACACACACACACACACACACATATATACACACAAATATATATACATACATGTATATATGTGTGTGTGCACACATGTACATATATATCACTGTGAAACCCTCTAGTTATATATAACTAATATGTGTTAATAAAAATAATAAATGGATGTTGAGATCAATATTCTTCATCTACTGCTATGCTCATATGAATATCCCTTTTTTATACTAATAATGTAAAATATGTTTTTATATACTACATGCATAACCTGAAAACTAAACTAAATAAATTTAAAAAAACTGACTTATGACATAAGTGATGAAGTAATTGAGTGGAGATGTGTCCCTGATATTTCAAACCATTGACACCTCATACTCTTCAATGAACTATACCAAAGGAGTAGTTTTCTTCAAGGACCAAAAATTTAAAGTTATAAATATTTAGATATTTTTGTTTTTTAAAATATATATGAAAGCTTTGTGACTAGATATAATATTTTATGTACCAAAAATATAAATTCCACCTTATCTCATTAAGCCCTCAGATATCTAGGTGAATAGCCTATGGGCAGTTAAATAAAATAAAATAAATTAAAAACTAGGAGGATTATTACCAACTTATTAATATGGCAATATATCAATTTACCTATCTTGGCAAGTGTTGCATAACCATATGATGTTGGAATAATATGGTTTATGCTATTGTATGTTTAGAGAAATAGATATTAATTCTGTTTTGCCATATCACTAGAGTGATTCATAAGGGAAATATATATGCAGATTATTTATAAATTTAAAAGATCATTTTGACACTTCTTATGTCATTCTTTTAATTCTTAGGGCCACAACAATGAAAAAACATGACAAATCTCATGAAATTTAGAGTCTGGTAATAAGGTATTCTATCCTTTAAGTCAATGTGCAAACCTGAATTGCACACTTCTAAATCCCATAGTAAATATTAACAATCAAAAGTTTTAAAAAATTGTTTCTTTTTAGGGAAAATGTGCTTATTTCTGTAGGCAAATTCAATTTTCAATGGAATAATCATCTTCCTTTTAGGCTCAAAGAACTTATATTCTATAAACTTTCATGTCTCTTTTCTTCTCAGTTTGTTAGGTTCAGAAGAATTGGGTTCAAAGGAAGAAGATCTCTTCAGATCATATTCATCAGGAAGCCCAAAGTTGTTTCTCAGGTCTCAATATGATATTGTGTGGAGAGACCATACATGTGTTAAGGTGTGTTCAGTTTAAACAAGAGACCAAAAAAAAAAAAAATGAAAGAAAGAAAGTTCTTTTTTTTATTTGGTAAAATACAAACACATTATGGTTACAGTGATTTGGTTCAAATAGCATATTCATATTGCAATTACTATATGATAGTAACAGATTGATTATTTTAATATAAGCTGCAAATCTCATTCTACTATAAAAGTAGCATTGTGCATCAAAATCCAACCCATATAAATAAAATTATAGTATCCAAAGACACCATAAATATACATTGGAGAAAAAAAAGCCTCTTCAACAAATGGTGCTGGAAAAACTAAAAGTCCATATGTAATACAATGAAATTAGACTCATCTCTCTCACCTGTACAAAACTCAACTCCAAGTAGATCAAGGACCTATGCATTAGACCAGAGACCCTGTGTCTATTAAAAGAAAAAGTAGGCCCAAATCTCCATCATGTCAGCTTAAGAACCAAATTCCTCAATAAGACCCCTAAAATGCAAGAAGTAAAATCAAGAATTAACAAATGGAAATGTATCAAACTAAAACACTCTTCACAGCAAAGGAAAGAATCAGGACTGTGAACAAAGATCCTACAGTATTGGAAAAAATCTTTGCCATCTGCACCTCAGATAGAACATTAATCTCCAGGATATATAAAGAACTAAAAAAATTAACACAAAAAAAAAACAAATAATCTAACCAATAAATTGGCAAAGGAACTGAACAGTCACTTCACAAATGAGAAACACAAATGACCAACAGATATATGAAAAAATGTTCAACATAACTAGCAATTAGAGAAATGCAAATTAAAACTACACTGAGATTCCTTCTCATTCCAGTCCAAATTAAAATTGCCAAGAATACATATAACAATAAACTTTGGAGGATGTAAGGCAAAAAGTTACACTCATACATTACTGGTGGGACTGCAAATTCGTACAACACTCTGGAAAGCAGTATAGAGATACCTCAGAAAAGTTGGAATGGAATCACCATTTGACCTAGTTATTCCACTGGTCATGTTCGTACATGACCTGTGTAACTCCACATCATGTACCTCCACAATATCAGCATACTACAGTGATACAGCCATATCAATGTTTATAGCAGCTCAATTCACAATAACTAAGCTGTGGAACCAACTTAGGTGCCCTTAAATAGATGAATGGATAAAGAAAATGTGGTATGTATAGACAAAGGACTATCACTCAATCAAAGAGAAGAATAAAATTATGGCATTTGCCAGTAAATGGGTAGAACTGGAAGCTATTAGGCTAAGTGAAATAAGACAATCTCAAAAAAACAAGGGCCAAATATTCTCTTTCTCTTATATGCAGATGCTGACTTACAATAGGGCTGGGAAGAACGGAGGTTCACCAGATTGGACTGGGGTGATAGGCAGAAAGGAGGAGGAATGGGAATAGGAAACAGTAGAATGAATTAGACACAACTTTGTTATGTTCATACATGACCAGTGTAACTCCACATCATGTACTACCACAAGAATGGGAAGTTGTACTCCATGTATGTACTATATGTCAAAATATATTCTATTGTCATGTACAACTAAAAACAGATTTTTGAAAGTGAAAAAAAAATCCAACCATGGTAGTTTTCCAAGCCTATTGAAGAATTTTCAATATGTTATCTGTTATTCAGTTTATACTCAGCCAGAAAAGCATGAAGTACTGTTGCTTCTTTGTCTTGTAGTGAAAAACCTTTTGACATTTTGTGAAAGTGGATGAATGAAGGAGGAAGAAGCCAATAGATGAAAAATTTAGTCAAAAATAAAAAGCAGAAATGTTGGAAGTTAAATTAGAATACAACATAAATGAAGATAGGAAATAACTGACTATGGGAATATAGACATTGATTTCCTTTGAGGGAATCTTGCTGTGCAGCCAGAGATATTTAATTAAGGTGAACTTATTGACCTAAAAGAAGAAATTGATTGCAATAGAAAGGATAATGATATCTCGGAAGAACGATTCAGGCAAAATATATATCGTTACAGAAATTTTTGTATATATTTTACAAAATTGAAAGAGCAAAAATAAAATCTTGAAAGCTCATTAAAGCTTTTAAAAGTATGCCAATTCCTAGGAAAGATGTTCACTATTTATGGTAGGTTGTAAGGCAAGAAATAGGCAAGCACTTTCGAACCACTCTTAAAAGTTTTACTAAACAAATAACAACAATGAAATGCATATTTCAGGACATTTAATTTTCAATATTTTGAATGTATTAACATGCATTCTTGGTAAAATAAAAAAGATGTGTTTTATCTTTGACTTGGGTATTTGACACAGGGTTTCTAAAATCTTCAGAATTTCCTGAGTGATTGGACTGTATCTTCATTTTTCTTAAGGAGCCCTTTTCTAACAGCCTCTGTTTATGTTAACTGAAAATCTCAAGATGGGACAGGTAACCCAACAGACCAACTGAGGGTTGGAACTTTCAGAGTCATCCATTGACTTATAGCAGAGGGACATGGGGATGGAGATTGAGCTCTTTGAAAGTTTGACCAACAAGATTTGAAACTCAGCGAGCTTCTACGTTGATGAACACAACAAAGTTATGGGAAGCTTATGTGCTATAGTTGGCATGGAAGCTCTACTCCCTCCCTGTACCTCGCCGTATGAATCTCTTGGCTGTTTCTGCATTGTGTTTGTATTAAACTGAGAAAAACAAGTAAAATTGTCTTCTATGTTTTGTGAGTCTTTCTAGAAATTACTGAAGAAAGGAATCATGGTAACCCCTAATTTTACAGCCAGCTTGTGATAATGATGGTGGCTCCTGGAATGTGACTGGGTTTGAAATGGGTGTCAGTTTTGTAGAAAGCTATAACTCCATTAATTATCACAAAATAACTATTTGCATAAAGTCAATGAAGCAAACACAATGTGTGGTTACTACATTGTGCTAAAACAGTGATATTTTATGGAACTATTTCAGTTTTGGCTAAATCCATTGATATTGTGTTAGTCATCTCTTTGTTGCTATGACCAAAATTCCTTACAGGAACAACTCAGAGGAGGAAAAGTGGATTTTGAGATCATAGTTTCAAAGTCCATGGTCAACCAACACCACTGCTGTGGGCCTGAGGTGAGGCAGAAGAACACAGCAGAAGGGTGGGCGGAGGGAAGTTGTTGGCTCATGGCAGCCAAGCAGCAGAGAGAGAGAGAGGAAGGGACCCGGAAATGATATAGTTCAAATTCACACACCTAGTGACATACCTCCTCTAGTCACATCCCCCTGTCTACAGTTATAAACTAGTAGTACACACAAATTAATCCATCGTATGGATTAATCCTTGGATAAGGTTATAGTCCTGATAATCTAATCATTGTCTAAAAGCCTCACCTCTGAGCCTTGCTGTTTGGAAACCATGCTTTCAAAACTAGTTTTCATGGAACATTAGATTTCTAAACCATAACAGTTATGAACAGACAACTTGAGATATCTTTGTTAGGGAAGGGAGACTTCTGGAAATTATATGAGAACTACTATATCTAAATAAATCCACAAACTCTCATTACTCACCCCTTAAATACTAAATAGGTGTGGAACTAGAAAATCATGGGTATTTGTTTAAATAAAAATTTGCATATCACACAGCAGAGATTTTCTTTTCAGTCATTATGTAACAGTTACTATTAGTAGTAGTAGTAGAAGTAGTAATAGTACTTCCAGGAATTAAACTCAGGAGCACTTAACCACTGAGAAAATTCCCAACCTTTGTATTTATGTTTTATTTTGAAACAGGGTCTCACTAAGTTGCTTAGTTATTGAGGTACCAAGACTGACTTTGAACTCACTATCCTCCTTCCTCAGCCTCTCCAGTCACTGGGATTACAGGTGTGCACCCTGCCTGGCCAATAATTATTATTTTCTATTAAGTGATACTAAAGCACACTGAAAGAATCAAAGAATTTGAAAGTTCACCTCTCTTTAAAGTATAATCATAAAACTTAAAGATTTTAATCACATCATATTGAAGATCTTACATAACAATAATAAAAACAAAATACTGTAGATATGTAAATAAACAGGAAATGTAGATCACTGTAAAGGAAAAAAATTAGTCAAAGGAGAATCTGACAGTTAATATTAGGTCCACCCTATTATAACAACTGTACAAAGATTTTTCTTACTTGGCAGAAGTTTCCCTTTCCTCAGATTATTACTGAGACAGTTACAAATGCTGAGCATGAAATGAAGAAATGTGTGATCATGGTAATAATTAGGTCAATTTTGAGTACCTTGGCAGATTCACTTTGGGGTACTTAGATGTGTAATGCCAGCTCATTAAGGAAAGCAGTAGCAGAGCTGCTTAAAACAGCCTATCCTGAAGTCTACCATGTCATCTTTAAGGCATTTGAAGATGATAGTGGAAAGTCTTCAAATCTTTTTGAATGGGTTCTGACTGTTATAAAAGGACATCAGTCCTCTTAAAATGATTTCCTTTATGTCTAACTCACAGAAGGGAAACCGTAAAAGAGACCTTGATGGCTTGAAAGCTCTTACTATTCTGAAACGGATTTTCAGTATTAATGACGGTCACCAATTGAAGAATGAGGAGATGACCTAAGGTATCTAGCTAATTTCTTGTGGTCAGGAGAATAAGATCCCTTAGTAGTAATAATAATAAACCCTATAATTTTTATTTAAAAGGCGTAAACTTATGAGATATTATCTTGATAACTGGTCAGACTAAAGTGCATTCCTCAATGATTGCCCACATGAAAATATGCCAATCCTAAATCAGCCAGAGTACACAATCCATGATCCAGTCATAAAACAATATGCTTACAACTGCTACATGAATGAGTTTCCAAGTTTATATAAATGGACCTCAAAATATGACCCAGAACACTCGATGAGACGGAAATATTGAAAGGTGGTTGGTTGGGTCATAAGCATCTACCACTCCACTCAAAAAAACATAATGCATAGACAAACTCATGCTTAATGAAATGAAAATCTCTGCCAGTGTTTCTCCTGATTCCTTCTCCTTCTCTAAATACATCATCCCCTACCCTTCCAAGTTTTCTGCTTTTGAAGGTTTTGTTTTGTTTTGTTTTGTTTTGTTTGTTTGTTTTTTTTTTTGTGTGTGTGTGTATGTGTGAGAATTATCTCTTTTTCAATGGATGGTAATTGGGGTAAATTAAAATTCCCAATCCAATTGATGAATATATGATTTAATTCTGATTCTTCAGACTCTGTCTCTAAAAATTTGGCTCACATGGAATAAAACAAGAATAAATTGTTAAACTATTTATACTGAAAACTGTCTTGAGGACATTACCATTAATTCCTGATAATTAGATTGTATCTTTAAATATCATGTCCTTGTTCTCATTCTGAGTCTTGAATATTCAAATTTCTTTGCAATCTCTAGTGATCCCTTGATCTTTCCTTGTGGTCTCTTACATTAGCCAGGTTTGGTGTCTGCTTATAATGAAAGCACACTAACTGAAACAAAATTCTTACCATCATCTTTTTTCAAAGTCAAATTTTTATGGCATAATCTAGAATAGAATGATGTGCTAAAATCAAGTTATCAATTCACAATTACTCATTCTTTATAACATGTCATATCCTGATTTATGTAAATATCAATTTCCCTAATTCTATAATTTGAGTAGAGTGATATTACTTACACTCAACATTTTTGTCTTTTTCGTAAGTATAAAGTACATTGCAAAAGTTAAAAGAAACAAGTTCTTGATAAAAGATAACTCACTCAATAGTCATGCTTTTAAAAAGCATTAATGTTAGCTTAAATAACCATGTATTAAAGTTTTATACCAGAAAACTAGGCATACAGAGGGGATATATATAGCATAATCTGGAATTAGCCCTAGATTTGACTGATAGTTCACTTATTTGCTAACTGTATGATATTAGAAGTTGAATCTAGTGTGAATATCAGGTTTCTTAACTATAAAAATGGGTAATTATAGGAATATGATTGTAAAATTGTAAGGATTTGGGGAAAATTAAATTGCTTTAAAAGTGCTTCCCATTGTGCCTGAACAATTGAGAACAGATACTGAATATTAACTGATTCACTGTGTAGACACAGCATTTCCTTAACATATCCATATCAAGTTATACAATTTTTATCAAATTTATTCATGGTAGCCATATAAAATGCAACCAGCAAAGGCATGAAGCACTAAATAAAACTAAGCAGGTAAGTATTGAACAATTGTAATTGCTTCATGGTTCAATTTGTGTAACTAATAATATTTTAAATCAATTACAGATTTACTTATAATTTGTTACTTTTCACAGAAACTCTGTTACCTCTTGAACATAAATGATGTGATGTAAGAAATTTGTTCTCTTTTCAAACTATTTCTTTTGTTCCAAAGATAAAGTAAGTACTTGTAGTCATTAGCAAATCAGGGTATTTATATGGCGAAATACATAAACTCTCCTGAGAACAAAAGGCTTAATTCTCCTTAGAGCAGAAATTAGTTCTGTTTTTATTTTTATTATTGTTTTTTTAATATTTATAACTATGAAGTAAATTCATATTTATCACTAATACATTAATTGAAATTAATTTAGAGGCTGATTGCTACCATGTATATGGCAGTAACCATATTTATACTTAAGTTTTCAACAATATAGTTTTTACCTGAAATGGGATCTATTTTGTTATGAATACCTAAATCTCTTTATTTTAATTGATGATTCACATAACTAAACATTTTAAGAGAACAAAGTTTTCTTTACATTTTGGAAATACTTCTTAAAAAATTGTAAAATAAGATGCTTTCCAATTAATCCAATGTGTGTGAAATATTTGTCAGTTTATTCAGTTTTGAATGATAACATTTTTAATATAATAATGCCTTATTATCTTCACTATACAAACATCGAGTATAAGTAGAAGGATTAAGCAATTTTCTGAAGGCAAAAACGTGGTCAATGTCAGTAATCGGATTAGAGCTAAGAATGCTTTGATTTCCAGGACTGGCTTAAGATGATTAAAATTGCCTCTTTCAGTTTGACTTCAACAATTAGAAGTTGGGGTTTTCCATTGAAACCTTAAAAACTGATGCTTTTTCTCATTTTAAGAAACACTAAGAACTCACTAAGTAGTCAGGGAAACAGGTGAGAATTTTAAAATACAATTTAAATGGTCTTATCAGTCTACATGTTTTTTTTTAATCTCTGTTCTTCTTTACTCTTATTTCTGCTTATTTAATCTGTTAAAAATATCTTACCTCTATTACAAAGATATAGTTTGAGTTGTATTGCTTTATTCCTCTGCACATTACCATCTCTGTCCAAGCCATGTACATCACTGGATTATGGACTTAACCATAACATTTGACTCCATTTAACAATTACAATTGACTTCTATGAAATTTTAGTTTATTATATTCCAGTACTTCTGTTTTCAGTTTGGATGCTTTTATTTCAGAGTTTTTTGTACTTGTACCCTTCTTAAGTTGGCCTTCTTTAGTCTTAGCTAATGGCTCTATATTAATAAAGTGCTGCTCTGAAATGCTTCTCTTTAGGTTGATTGCCCACAATCATAAATTATCATTAACATGAGCATTCACTTCCATTACATGCTCCTGCTTTATCTTCCTCATAGAGTCCATAGTTTATAACTATTTGAAATACCTGATATATTTGCTTGTTGACTATTTCTTCCATTCATACAGCAAAGACAAAAATCAGGAATCAAGTTATAGTACTCACACATATGTGTCTGCAGCAGCTGTAAGAGTATTACAGACAGGAGATATCTAGGGAGTGATGCTGATAAACGGATAATAACTCAAACATGTGACAGATTCAGAGGAACTCAGCTAAGATGTAAAACAAAGAACAGCTCAATAAAAAAGATTAGAGTCTTTACAGGTAAAAGCTGATGACAAATGCTCACAGGTGTTTAATGTCTAGAGTGATGGAGCTAAGCAGAGTTTAACATATATATGAACAATGGGAGAAATTGCATCTCAGAAAGTATAAAGGAGACAAGTTTTAAAGACTGAAAAATAATTTGTTGCATAGTTTGTTGAATAAATTAGCATTACTCATTTCAATTTCTTATATTTGCAAATGAATGTGTATATTTCAAACAACTATATATCAATGTTTATCTGTCTCTCTCTGTTTCTGTCTCATCTAGAGTTTTTAATGCCTCCTTGATGATTTGGGTAGTTTTCTAAGCCTCCAGTGTTCTGTCATTTAGTGTCTATTTATGAATATTAAATTTTTCCTCCATATCATGAGGCTTTTTTCAGCCAGTAAAAGTATAAACATTTTTGAGAACAAAATTTTGTACCATGCTTGGATTGTGTATGGGGACAATATATACCTAAAAAAAATGCTTTGTGTTTCCCCAAACAGTTTATGTTTCTGTTTTTTTTTTAAATGGAAAAACATTATTGAAATAGAGGTCAGCATTTAGTTATTATCTAGATTAAACAAGTACTCATAATCCTTAGATATTCAGCTAATGCTTCTTATTAAACAAGATGATGTAAATAATATGGAAAATGTTAATTGTATTTACAGGCCTCAAATCAAATTACTAAATAATCACATTATACTAAATGCAATATTAACAATAATTCGAATTGTTTGAATCACAGAAATATTTCCTAGACATCATATTTCCATAAAGCAAACAACAGGTTTCCAGCATGACTCCTACACAGCTATGTAGCTAGTAAATTGATTTGTTCCCCTTTTATGTTGTAGAGGATGCTCCAATAAACTTGATAATATACAATTTAGCTAGTGATTTTGAAATATCAAGGGGAACTATATATCACACTGAGCCTTAGCTTTATTTTTTATCTCAAACATTTAAGATAATGTGATGTTTTTGCACCGAGGATCTCAAAATTTTTTTAGTTCACAATTATCAAGACTTCTTAAAACCCTCTAGGGAGTTTGGAAAGAAAATAAGATATTTTAACAATTCTATATTTCTTTCTGAATGTTTTCCATATTTTTGCTCATTCTTTTCTGAAATATTTTTAAATTAAGTCATATTTCTGAACTTTTGAATATCTGTTTATATTTTCTATTGTACATCACGAAGATTCAACAAAAAGGTGTAATAGTTACCAATTTGTGAAATTAAATTTCTCCACTCAAGAAGATGCAGGCAAATGGATGTTATTTGTCCTTTCAATCACATAAATAACTGTGATTCTTCAGGTGAAAACAAATGTAAAGGAAACATTTATTGTGCATTATGTTTTCAAGACATTCCTCTAAGCACTTTACATACATTTTCTCATTAATTTTTTACAGAAAACCTGTAAACATGGAATTATATTACACCTTACAGATGATGAAATTGAGTTTTAGTTGTTAAATAACTTGTCTAAAACAAATTTGAAACTTATCATATTCTGACTCCAAAGCCTCCTTTTTCTTCTTGAGAGCTGTCCTTATTAATAGTCACAAAAAAACAGAACATATTTATGAAATTTCCAGCACAAAAAAAGGTAATATTTTTGACTTTTAGAAATTGCTTCAAATAGATGCAATTTCTACCTAACCTTCAGAAAATGAACAGAAACCTATTCAAAACTACTGTTTCTATAGAGTTCAAGTTCCCATGAAAAGATTATCTGAGTTCTTTACAGGAGAAGTAATTTTTAGCATCCAATAACTAGAGTAATCATAATTAAAGAAATGATATAAAAATGGCAAACAGCATGTTAGAATAAGTTACAAGTCTGCTATTTATCAAGAGGAAATCAAGTAAGGGTCTTAGTTATGGACCCAGACAATACTTAAGAATAGGAGTCAGACTCCCCTGCTACCTCCAGACTTAAGGAACCAAACAAGTTTTAACAGGAGAAAGAGCTTCACCAACAATTAAACAGCAACAGAAGCTTGTTTGAAGGATGTTAAGAAATGTGTGGGCTCTCTCTCATGGACATAGAGGAGGTCCATGGAACAGGGTAGAGGAGAGTGTGGCTGCCGAGTCGCTAATCAAGACCTCCAAACCAAGCAGGAAGCAGGTCTGATTTTATTGCACAGTTACCAGTATATATACTCAGACAGTAGCAAAGCATATTACAGGCAGCCACCAATGCAATGTCTGCTAACTGTCTTTGCAGCGACCAATCAAGGAGGGTGACGTGGAGCAAGCACAGGGACTGCAACACATGGCCTTATGCCCAGGCTGTGCCTATAGGGTAAGGGACCTGCTGCTCACATGCCTAGCATGAGGGGAGTGGCCCTCAGAAGCCCTTAATGTATGCCATGAATGCAGTACTCCATGAACTTGTCCCCACAAAGAAAATGCATTTGAATTGAATTTGAGGCAGGAGAGAAGATGATTTACAGAGAAAGGGAACCAGTTGTGGAAGAAACATCTAAATAGACCAGAAAATGTGAACAAAGCCTCATGAGCCCGACCAAGAGCAACTGACTTCTTTCAGTATGAGATGGGCCCGCTGTATGTAATTTTCCATACAATTCAATTATTTTAATATTTGAAATTCAATGTTTTTGGTATTGAATTGTATCACACATATGTCCTATAATTAATAATGTACAAGTCAATGAATTATCAGACATGTAAGTACCAATTGGGTCAACAATTAGGATATGACAATGCATAAATTCCCAAAGAACCCTCTTCAATTGTCAAAAACAAAACAAAACAAAACAAAACCCATAGTCTTTACTTCAAAAACTGAAATGTAGTTTTATTTTTTTTTTAAAAAAACACTTATTGCCCCTGAAGTCACAATATGAAGTCTTTTTATTTGGTTTCTTTTCTTAACATTGTGTATATGAGCTATGTCTATAGTGCTGAGGGCAGCTCAAGTTGACTTATTTTTATTGTGATAGAATTCTATTACATAGAGTTATTACAAGTTTTCTAATGTACACATATATTTGGATTGTTGCCAAAGTTTAGTTATTATGCATAATATTAATATGGATGCATTTGAGTTTGTTTCTTGATACACATAAGCACAAATGAATATCTAAAGGAGGTTACATTAGCGTTTGACTTGTAATCATGATTTAGCCTAATTTATGTATATTACAACAAATAATAAGAAATGGTGATGTAAATTTTTCAGCAAATTATATATGCATATATATGTATATATACATAACTATGTACATTGTAGTATGATCTCCTTATCTATTCATCTATTAATTGACATGGGTTGTTCTCATATACTGCTATTGTGAATAACACTGAAATGAACATGAGAATGCAAATATGTCTCTAAGGTTCTAATTTAGAATATTTTGGGTACATAACAAGAAGTGGGATTATTGGGTCATGTGGTCTTTTTATTTTTAATGTTTTTAAGGATTCCTTACTCTTTTCTGTGGTTCCTGCCCTGCTTTACTAATTGCCCTGCCCAACTAATTGCACAAGGAATCCAGTTTCTCCAATCTTTGTCAACATTTGCTAACTATGTTTGTAGTGGTTGTCCTAACAGGTGTGAAATAATTTTCTCATATTTTTAATTTGAATTTCCTTGATAAATAATGATGCTTCAAATTTCTTCTTATACTTGCTGGGCATTTGTATGTCTTTTCAGAAGAAATATCTACTAAAGGCCTTAGCTTATTTTTCATGGGATTTTTATTATTATTTGATATTAGGTTTTATCATTATAACAAATACCTTAAATAATCCAATTTAAGAGCAATGGTTCAGGCCATAATTGATTGGCCCCATTACTTTGGATCTGTGATGACTGGCCTGTGTGATAGTTGAATCACTCACCTTATGGCAAGGAAGTGCAAAAGAAAGGTGAAAGACCTCTGTTCTTGCAACATCCTTTTAAGACTCACTTCAAATATCCTGAAGTGCTCTCACTAGCTGTCACCTCTTAAAATCTTCATCACTTCCATGTAGTGCCACAGGCTGAGGACCAAGCTTCCAAAACACAACCCTTTGAATGATATTCTTGATCAAACCTAGAATATCCAGAGCAATTAACTTTGAAAATAAAAATGATTATTCTTTTCACAAATTGGAGGTTCTAGTACAAGATCAGGTGGCCCCATTTGAGTAGGCCTCTAGTAGAGAAACTAATCTTGATAGAAGAGTGTGACTGAAGGAGGGCTCATATTACAAGCCAGGAAGCAGAGAATGGGAGACTGGAACCCCACAGTTCTCTTCAGGGACAGCCTCCACCCAATGATCAGTCTCAGAACCTCCAAGTCAGCCATGTGATTATGAGAGTTAACAAGGAAACTCCACAAAATAGCTAAGCTACAGTATTTTGGTTAGGTGTATTAAATGTATTTTTGACATCATTTTTCCCCTTTTGGAGTATAACTATCTCATAAATTCAGGAGCATCTGTTTGCCCATGAAAATAAGTAGTGGAATATGTGAATACAGAAGGCACAGTAGAAGCAAAAATAATTGAATACGAGCTATAATTTTTAGATAATATAGTGGACAATATTTTGAGAATTGACTTTTTAAATAAAAAAGCTGGAATTTTCAAGTATTATTTTTAATGAGGTAAGCATAATGTAATTTAAAAATTTTTAACAATGATTTAAATTTATTTTGGAGGAAAGAAAAATATATTTTGTAATTAAAAATGTTTAATTTTTACTGACCATCAGAAGAAAATAACTTTTTTTCCCTTGGTCAAAATAGAAAACATTTCATTTTATAAAGAAAACTCGATTTAAATTTAAAAACCTATCAAACTGTGGTGGCTGTCCCTAAAGAGAACTGTGAGACTCCAGTCTCCCACAAGTTTTTTTTTTTCCTCCTATCTTCACAATAAGTAGTACTTCATTTTTGAGAAGTCATTGCTGCACTGTCAGGCTAAACACTCATCTGTAAAGGTGCAAATATTTCATTGACCTCTTTGATGACCATGCTAATACAGTGTATAGAAAAATACCATATCATATTAAAATGTTCTACTTTATAGAAATGTTTTAAATAATATCCTTAGCATCCCCCCAAAAAAAATCCTTAAAAGGAATGAAGTAACAATTGATTGTCCAGCTTAACATTTCTATTATAATAAAGGTTATAGTTCAACACACATTGAAAGGCATGTATATATGTATGTATATGATACATTTCTCCAGTTTATATTTTTATGTTGCAAATAATCTATATAACTCATATTTCATAATACAGCATAACCTTTTTCATTAAAACACTTTAATACAGATTCTATTAACCTGAATACCAACACATAGCCTGGTCAATAGATCTCAGTGTTTGCAAAACACACATTTTCATATACTAATGACTTCAATTATTAAAGCAGAGAGTCATCAGCAAATAAACAAGATTGGTCATGTAACTATAGACTCAAATACTCTAATATGCAACTGGATTATGAAAACAAGCAGCTGTACCAACAAGATAGGCAATCAAATTGACAAAGTATGTCTCTGCATTAATGGAGTACGTGCCACTTGACAAATTTAAATAAGTGCTGAAATGGTGAAACAAGTTGATTTGGATTATCACATTCATTCAGAGTAGACACAACTTAAATGAGATAATTATGCATCCACACCAGGCAAATACACAGTTTTATAGGTGGCTGAGCATAAAATGCATCTAGAAAATGTATAAAAATAAAACTTATTTTAAAATTGGCATAAGTATTCCTGAAAAATATCAAGGTATTTTAAATACAAGACTAATATAGCAAATAAACACTTAAGACATGATACAAGAGTTAGACAAAAATCTAGCTGATCTTTTAAACTTTCTATTAGATTATGATATAAAGAAGTAGATACTTCTCTGTAAAGATACAGCCCAATTCATTTTATTCTTACAATTTCATCACAGGCATCTATTCACTACATTCTAAAATTTCCATCAACATATATTGTGGTTTCTGAATCATTAATCTGTAACCTCATAGGGAGGAATTTTATCAATAGAAGTACAATTCCTCAACATCTTCTCCCACTTTGCGTGAGGTTAGATTTTTATTGTCATAGTCTGAATTTCCTCCTGGGATCCTAATACTCTTATATATTTCTTTAATTTGCTTGCACTAATTTCATACTTTTTTGATGGTTTTATGGGTTTTAAAAAGTATATAATGTCTCATAAATATATTTTTCCATATCATAATATTAAAACAAAGTTATTTCAGCATTCTAAAAAATAATCTCTTTTCCTTTATCTATTAAACACACACCCAGACACACACATACCGTAAAACATAATTTCTTAATAAAAACGCAGTTTATGTTCTCATCTTATTAGTGTTGTACCAATTAAAACAAAGATTTTTATTTGCCAATTCCCTAATCTGAAAAATGCACTTTATTTTTTTTTCTTTTTCCCATCTTCCCACCTTTCTTTTAGGGTAATTATTGTGTTTAGCAATTATTGCAGCAATATATAAATAAAAGTTGCATTTTTAAAATTTTGTATTAAACCATTTTACCTGTTCTCTTTCCATTTAATATTTCATGGTTGTTAGCATAAATCTAGGAGCAGGAAATTTATCTTTAAACCAACTTCATTACTAAGTGTCTGGTTGTTATGCATAAGACACCATAGTAGTATGTTGTAATAAGATACTGGTGATCCTTAAATGTAAAAATGCAAACATATTTTCTTTGAGAGGTAATGTGAACTATCATCCCATAATATAACTATCAAATATCAAATTATAATATTTTTCTAAGTGATTAAATAATTAGTCAATTTTAAAAGTAAGATAAAACCGTTGTTCCCCTGTTACTTTCTCTTTTCCTTGCTTTGTTTTGTTCCAGTAACTTGTAAGAGCAACATTTGAAAGCCATCTTAAAGGGATTAAATGGCTTCAAGCAACAGTAAAACAAACAAAAAAACTACCCATAATGACAATGCTATCAGTTCTTTTCTGGAACATGATAGCATCTAGTTATGTGTATGGAAATATTGTCCATCATCACACTATTCACAGATCACCCTTCAAAATTTAACATCCATTCCCATAAAGTGACTTGTTTGCCTGACTCTGGACTGCTATAAAACTATAAGATAAAAAAATTGTGGGAAATTATAAATTGCATTTTTATGCTTTTGTATCTTTGTTTTTAGTTTTAGAAGAGCCACAACCTGGAAAAACTAAAATACACTCAATGGAAAATATTAAAGTATATGTTTTGATAAACTTTGAAATATTTACAGTAGAAAAGTTATTACAGCAATCAAAACAATAAAGAAGCACAAACCCAAAATGTTCCTGCTGTGTATTCCTTCCCTAACACTCTCCTGGTTTCACCAATAGGCAATGGTTGGTCCTTTGTTGTCCCTATACAGTACTTTGTATTTTCTAGAACTTACTAGTAGTACAATCATAAAATATATCATATTTTTTGTCAGTATTTGAGCAAATATATTTTTATGTTCATCAAGATGTAACATAAACCACTACTTTGTTTCTTTTGATTCCCAAATGTTGTTCCATTGTATAATTTATAACTATCTTTATTGCTTCATCTTTTGGTGAACAGGGCTACTACAAAAAAATTGCTATAACTATTATGTAAAAGTTTTTTGTGTGGATGTATGTATTTCATTTCTTTTGAGAAAATCTCAGACTGGAAAATCTGGGTAGGTTTGAATTCAACATTTTATTAATTATTAAAAGTTTTCCCAAAGTTGTTGTATTATTTTATATTCTCACTGGAAATGTATGAGTTTTACTTTCTTCACAGTTTCACTAAAACCTCATAATGTTCATATTTTAATTTAGTCATGCTAATATTATTGTAGTAGTATAAAGTCATGGGATTAATTTGAATTTCTTTAATGACATAGCATGCTAAATTATTTTTCATGTCTTATGGTTCTTGATACTTTCTTAAATAAGATGTTTATTAAATGATTTTGTGCACTATTAAATGAATTGTTTGTTTTCTTATTACATTTTAAAGTCTTCATTACTTCATTAAGTCTAGATAAAAATTCTTCAGAAGATATTTTGCCAATATTTTCTCTTAATTAAATGAATTTTAATTCTCTAAATATGTCCTGGAAGGGACTGTTGTAACTTAATATAATCAATTATAATATTTTCTTTTACAATTTATACTTTGATGTCATGTCTCAAACATATCAAAGAGATATTGTTATATAATTTATCTTTTAAGTTTTACAATTTGAAAATTTTATGCTTTGATTCCATTTTGAGCTCATTTATTTGCATATGGATACCAAATTTTTCCCAAAATTATCTGTGGGAATGACCCCTTTTGCCACACAATTGTCCTTATGACTTTATATTTAATTTATCTCAAAAAATTTTGAAGTTTTCCCTGTAGAATTCATGGACATTTTTATATTCATGTTTATTCTTTAATATTTTATGATGTTGATTTTATAAATGATTTTTTATTTACTTTCTTCTATTGTTATTAAAAAAAAGACTCATGTTTATTTTGGAACCTATCATCTTATGCAATTCCCTAAGTCTTAAAGCTGTTACTCAGATTTCATTAGAATTTTTTCTTACATCATCATGACACTTTCCCATCTGGATAGCTTCAATTTATTTCCATTGTCTTATTCCTCTAGCTAGTATATAAAGTATGAGGTCAAATAAAAGTGCTGATGGTAAAAAACCTTGGCTTTACTCTCACTTTACATAAAAGAAATCAGACTTTCACCAATAAATATGTTGTTAGTATATGTTTTATGTGGATGTTATATATTATGTAAAGAAGTTTCTGTGGTGTCCCTAGTTTGATGAAAAAAAATTTTAATAAATAATTTTATATTTTATCAAATGATTTTCCTTTAGAAATACAATTTTTCTTTAAGTGAAGAATTAATTTTTTTCTAAATAATAACCAAATATGTCCCATTATCCTATAAAATGTTTAGGATATTAAAAAAACTCAATTTAAGTCTTTTATAGGAGTCCTATACATAGGACTTTGGGATATAATGGGTTAAATAAAACTTTCCTTGTTGGTCTAGACTTCACTTGGTCAAGATGTGCTCATTTTTTTAATATGTTGTTAGAATATGTTGACAAATATTTGTTTAATCTTTTTTGCTTTTATTATTTTATTTAAGTGGTTATTGCCTATAATTGTTTACTATGATAGTGGTGAATTCAGGATTAGTGTATGTCTTTAAATTATCAAAATACACATTTAAGTGATATTTTGCCACATTACATTGGTATAAAAAACTTACAATAACCTAATTTATTTTCCCACTTTCAGACATATACATTATTTTACAATTACTTTTGCATTTTTCAATCTCTCAAAATGTATTTTAATTGAATATCTTATAAAGTCAGTTAATTCAACAAAAATAGTCTAATAATAATATAGCTAATATATCAGTGTTTTTTATTCACTCTTGACCATAATTTCTTCTGTCTTAAAGAATTTACCTTTACATTTTTTGTAATTAAGGTTCTTGGGTGACAAGTTCTTTCAGATTTCATACATCTCAAAATCTCTATAAAAATGGTCTTGCTCTTTTGTTTTTAAAGATACTTTCTATGAGTATAGAATTCTAGGCCCACAAAGGATTTGAGTACTTTATGATACTGTTTCACACATGCATTGCTTCTAGGAGAAATCTGCTATACATATTATCATCATTCCTCCACAGAAATCTTGTAAGATTTAAATCCTCATTTTAGATAAATTGATCATACTACGTTTTTGTGCTTTCCTTATGCCTCATGTGCTTGGAGGTGTTGAGTTCTTGGGTTTGTATATTAACAGCTATCTTGATTCAGAAAAGTTTTTAGGCATAATTTTTTCAAATATATTTCTGTTCCTATATCTCCTTCAAGGACTCCAATTACACATATCTTCATTTCCTTGAATTTCTTCCACATCCAAATAAATTCTTCTAATTTTATTTTTTTCCTTTTATTTAATAACCTATATTGCTGTTTTTGAGTTCATTAATCTTTTCTTTCAAAATACCTGATCTGCTCTTTATCATATTTGATGTATTTTTCATCTTATTAATTTTAATTCTCATCTCTCTAAATTTGATTTGACTCACTAATACTTTATTTGTATCTGCTTAACAAACACATGGTTTACACTGGTGGAAATTTAACATAGTTACCTGCTAATTCCAACAGCTCTGTCACTTCTCAATATATTTCGTCTTTCTCATGCTTTGGTTATATATTACTGCTTTATTGCATACCTAATGTTTTTAAAAATTAGAATCAAAATATTGTGAGCTTTACAATTTGGTGTTTTAATACTTTTAATTCATACAAATATTTTTTAGCTTTGTTGTAATATGCATTCAGTATTTATAAATGGTGACTCATGTGCTTCTGTGTCTTGATATTAATATTTATTAGATAGGACCATTATATGTACTTGGTATAGAATTAATTTCTATCTACTAGAACGCATTCATAAATTATAAGTTATTCCAATATAGCTGATGGGAACATGAATGATTGCTCATACTGTGCATGTACCAGGCAATATTATTCTAATCTGTTTTACATTTCCCCCAATTTTTGATAGCTTTCTCTTACCTGGGTTATGGCAGTCAGAACTCTGTTGAATACCTGAGGTGAATATTCTGAAAAAAATCTCTCAACAAGTTCTTTCTCGGCTTCTTTCTCCCACTTTGATATACCATTCAATGAATTGATTCTCTTAGTTCAAGCTACTACAGTACAATACTATAAATTGTATGGCTTAAACAACACATTTATTTTGCACAGTGTTGGAGGCTGGGAAGTCTAAAATCAAGGCACTGTTATCCAGTGTCTTGTAAGGGCACTTTTTCTGGTTTTCTGTTAGCTACTTCATGTGTCTTCACATGCCCATCATCTCTCTGTGCCTCCACAAGCCCATCTTCTCTTTGTGTCCTCACGTGAACACCTTCTCATTCTGTTCTCACATGGCTAAGAGCAGAAAGAGAAGAAGCAAACTCTCTTCTATTTTTATAATCCCACTCTAATATTTCAACATTGATGAACTAATTACTTTTCAAAGGCTGTTCTTCAAATACCATCATATTACTGATGTAGGCTTTAACTTATGGATTTTAGAAGGGCACATTCTGCCCCAAACATATGACTACCTCTACTTCCCTGAACTCTCAGTTCTATCTTCCTAATTTAAAATATCCATCAGTCTTCATTGAGGTTTTTCATCTTGCTCCACAATGAAAAACACTTTTTAATTTATCTCACCCATTTTGTGATTGCTTCACATGAGAGGTTATTTTTTTTCTCATTGTATCATAAATGAGTAGAATGGTAGTTCATGAAGATTCAGCAGCTCAACGTTCCTGGGATGAATGAATGCTAACACAGGCCAGAATGATGAAGGAAGCATTAAGAAAAGCTTAGCAAACAAGTCAACCCATTCTAACAATTTCACTAGGACTTTATAATTCCAGGCAAGTTATTTAACCTACGTAAGCCTCAGATACCTCAAGTGTAAAATTGAGATGAAAGTAATATTCACCTCATAGAGTTTGGGGGAGATTTATATGAGTTAACATGCAGAATGTCTGGCATACTGCATTTGCTCAATACATTGAAGTTCCCATTTATCTGTCATAAAGATTTTTGCAGCATGTGGGAAGAAATATCATTTAAGCCATTTTTGCTGAAGGGAGAACTTAAATTGAACACACTTTCACCCTCAAGTGTAAAGTCTTAACAGAAAATTGCAAAAAGCATATTTAGGGAGTGGATGAAAAATAAGGAAAAGAAAACTGAATTTCAAGTTTTATCTTGCAGAAACTGGGAATCCTTGCTCTCAGTATGCAAAGTTTTGATGAATGCTTGAGGGATTTGGAACTCCATGGTGGAAGCACAAAAAAAAAAAAAAAAAAAAAAAACTTATTTGACTGCCTATTTCAGCTTGGTAATTTCAATATAGTGTCAACATTTTCTCTCCAATTTCTCTAGTGAAAGTAGGATCAACAGCCACTTTCACTTTCCTTGTATTTCTCATTTCTATTATCCTACCTAGTTTGCTAACTGCTCACTTCAATGGGTAATTGATTCCAGGTGATAGACTTTTGTTTTTTTATGACATTGTAACTTTAGACTACCAGCCCCCAAATCCAGTTAGAAGTCAATTTGAGAGTCTTATCTTTCAAAGTCTCCTCCCTTCAATCACTCCAAATAAAAATGTACTGTGTTCTTTAGATTTTAGTGTATATTATGCAAGGTGTGTTGCTATATATACTGTAAGAAAAAATGGTAAATATTAGATGCTTGTGGGGATTAACAACAATGTGCATGCACATAATTTCTTTGGTCATCAAAGTTGTTCAGTAGTGTTTTGCCTTTTATGCTGCTGTGACCAAAAGATCTGACAAGAATGATTTTAAAGAAGAAAAATTTCTTTCAATGCTCACAGTTTCAGAGGTTGCAGTCCATGGCTGGCTGCATTCCTCCGGGCTCAAATTTAGGTGGAACACCACCATGGGAGTGTGGCAGAGGAAAACAGGAAGGTTTTGGCTACCACGAAGCAGAGAGAGGGAATTCTGCTCAACAAAGACAAAATCTATACCCCAAAGGCAAACCTCCAGTAACCCACCTCCTCCAGCCACTCCCGACCTGCCTTCATTTACCACCCTGTTAATCCCTATCTGGGTATTACTTCACTGAGTGGGTTAAATTTCTCATAACCCTTCACTTCATCTGTAAACCTTCTTGCATTGTCACACAAATGAGCTTTTGGGGATACTTAATATTTAAAACATAACAAATAGTGATCTTATGGAGGTATAGATGATTATACTATGAAGAGGACACCTGTGGGAGAAACAAGGGACTGTAAATTCCAAGAAATAACCCTTAAGAGTTTTGGAGCACAACTAGGAAACATCCATATCAAGGGTGCTGATATGAGCTGATGGGAGATGGAGTTCTAAGGTTGGGTTGGATACTTCAGGGCCACTTAGGACAAAAGTTTAACATTCCTCAGTATAATACTTGGTTGATAGGAGGTCATCTAATATAAAACTCCTCATCAGGAAGAATAATTGGACTTTAACAATTGTTAATACTATTAGAGTCCTATTTTATTGAGAGCCAAGAAGAACAGCTGAGAGCCTTATTTTGCAAGTGAAAATGGATGGAGCTTTACTCAATTAGTATAGTTATCTAGAATAGCATCAAGAAGAGCAAATAGGTTCTTTGGATAATTTGAAAAGGAATGAGTTCTGAAGATGTTCTCTGGAAGTGATTTCACAGAAAGACATATGGTAAAGACATATAATGATGGGCATGACAAATTTAACATTTTGATAAATTCATACTGTGTACTGATGAGTATAGTAATAGGATGCTGTTCAAGGTTGTTTGCCTCTATCTTTAATACAAAATGGGAAAGCTAGAAATTTTCACTGTAAATTATCACTCCCAATGTGAGTTTCTTTCTTTTGTAAATTAGACATGCTCACTCTTGACCACTCAAGTTTTTTGTTTTTAAACACTGCCAGGGATGCATTACACCATATTTTTTTTTTCATGAACAAAAGTTAGGAGTGAGTCACTGTGTTCACAAATAATGCTTCTAAAAATGGTAAGGATGGCTGTGTGGTATATGGAATCCAGTGAAAAGAAAGAAGTAGAGTAATATTGTCCACTTTCAGAATAGACACACACACAAAAAAATCCATGATCAATTCAAATATTAGAATTGTTGCCCCAAGGGGAGAATCTAGTAAGTGACATCCTAAAGAACATGGTGTTCATTCATTCATGTTCAGTATAAATCATATGAACCTTCTCTGCCATTTACCAGAGTTGGTTTGGAAGCAGAGAGTAAAAATGAGTGCTCAAAGCTAAGATGCAGAAACTTCAGGCCCCTCAAAACAGATAGAACCAATTGAAAGACTTCTATCTACTAGGAAGTACTTAAAATACTTAATCAAAGCAGAGGGGCTTTTTCAGGTTAATTAACGTTCAGGGTACAAGTGCCACAGGATACACAGACCAACAGCTGTAAAATTATTTTTAGAAGACCATGCCTACTATGAGTGATATTTGGGATTAACAATCAATCAATACTATACCCAAGTGTCTATTTCTTTGTAGCTATAGCAGCAAAAAAAAATGATATTTCTTAATTTTAATATTTGAGAATAGGAATTTCATATCTTGACACAGTGATTAAGGTAAATAAAATCTACCACAAGCTCCTGCTTGGGGGTATGGTTTTGCCTCATTCGTGTGATAATTTCAGCCTGGTTAATATACTAAGATCTCTTTAAAACATGTTTTCATGCAGAGACTCACAGATAATCTTTGTTTTGTATACACTGGTGGCTTTATCAAGTACCACATGTAACCCTCATTCATCATAAAATTCCTTGCTCTTGTATGTTCCCAGTGAATTCAAATTAAATTCATGCAAACACTGCATAATTTCACTGCATCATTTCTCCATTATTTAATATAATGTGTGTCCCCTTCTTGTAACCACACAACACAAAGGAAGCAACTGATTCCTTTGATATTGGCTCTTTATATGAATATTGTTTAATAGTTCAAAACTCTAATGTTCATGTATTAAATACATATTTGGTTCATTAATTATGTCCCTTATATCCCTACAGTGGTGTGTTCTGAAACATTTCAGAGCACTGACTAGGGCTTAACATAATGAATTACCAAAATCATGGTGAATTCCAACAATTCAAATTCTTTTTCTGTGTTTCTGTGGATATGGTGCTGGGAATTCAAACCCAGGGCCTTGTGCATGCAAGGAAAGCATTCCCATTTTATAAGTGAACTTATTACATCATGGAATCACATTTTTTTTTAATCAGACAGTAGTTTTGATGTAGTATCTGGTAGAACAGTGATTTTTCTTTTCCTTTTTTTCCCTCCTTTTTTTTTCCCCCTTGGGCATTGAATGGAGGGCCTCACACATGCTAGGTACATTTGTGTGTTCTCACATGTGTGAACAGCTGCTCATCTTTCAGTTTGCAAGGTTTTGTGCATTAATCTTGTTCACTGATTGGATGTGACATTTACATTTCACAAATAATCATTTTTCACTTAAATCATATCATTTTCTTTCAGCAACCCACTGCAACATGAAAAAAGTTATGTCAGAAAGAAATATTTTTTTTCTTGAGTAAGTTTCAGTAACAGGGAACAGTTGCCAGCAAAGGGCAGAAGGAAGAGTTTTGAGATTACTGGTTTCAGACTACCAAATGATCAAACAAGAACCTTTCTTGGCTGCTAAAGCAAGCACATTGAAATGTAAACTGTAACATGTTTATCCAGATTGCTACATTCACTTGATTTAAAATTACATTCTAGCTTCCATAGCCTAACACCATGAGACACTATTCTAAAACACTATCCAGAGTTTGTAAAGCATGTGCTATTTCATGTGAAAGTTTACTATGACTGAACATAAGTGACATCTGAGCCCACAGTGTGGGGATGCTATAAGTCTGAAGGTCTGGGATGAGAAGATATGAGTTCCTTAAAAAAAAAATGTAGACAGTGTCTTTAAGCAAGTCTACTATAATCTCATCAAATTGGATAAGATGATACATCTTCCGGAGTGGGAGGGTTAGGCAGGGTTGAGACCTGGACCATCCTCTGATTCATCCTAGTTCCTCATATGCTGTCATTTCAATTCTCAAGTTGCCAATCTTTTCATGGAAAATGCCTTGAATTTGACCAAAACACAAATCTAATAATTAAAATGATATAATTTGACAATTCAAAAGTTTAACCTTTGATTTCTGGGAAACTCAGTCTTTTGGAATCTAGAACATCTATGCAGTCAAGAAAAACTACTTGTTATCAGACCACATCTTGAAATAATTTCAGCCTTTGAATTTTAAATCTTTATTTATGTATATGACCTAGTTGGAAGTAGCCAATATGCAGTGAATCATGAAACTTTTCATATATTTAACTCTGTTTTTCCAGATTTTAGTCACCTAGAATCTTATGTTTTACAGGTTAAAAAAAAATGCATTATTTTAAACAAAAAGCTCTTTTGCCTATTTGCATACCAAAGTTTGCCACATTCTCTTTCTTAAATGATAGCTTTTCATTAAATCCTTCAAACTCAAAAAGACAACAAATACCAGAATCTCTTTTCATGAGGGTCAATTGTTTAAAGTTATCTTCTTCTAATGCCAATTTCTTTATCTATCAGGTTCCTAGTTAGATTACTCACTATAATTTAACAGAGAAAAATAATGTAATAATTAAAAAATTAGCTAATAGAATTGTGGAAAGAAAAAGAGTTTGTAGTCAGACAGTCATAACATTAATCTTATAGAGTGCTATAAGCCATGACCAGACAGGTTCTGACCAAGGGCAGAATTACCACACCTGACTTAACTGACCACTGTGAACACTGAACTTCCACTGATACCTTAATTGATTAGCCCTTTCCTAAAGGTGAATTCTGAACAGAACCTGCTCTATACTAAGTTAAGATTCTGTTACCAGACTCTTGATGCTATAAAATTTGGAGATTTTAATATTTATTTTTTCCTTTAAAGATTCAAGACTCAAAACACAAAAACCTTTTCCCAATTTGAAGAAAAATCAAAAGAGACCATTTAACTATAAATAATGTTAAATACCTACTGGGTATGATAGTGAAATACTAAAGATAAATTTTAATTTTATATTATTTTTGAGATGCATTTTAGAATAAAATTTTGTGTAAATAATATTTTAAAATAACAAAATGAGCCATGTCTGAAAAATCTTAGAAGTAAAATTCAATCATTGACTTGTGATAAATAAAGAGCTCTGGAATGAAAGACAAAGTGGTCAACAACTCAATACTAGAGAAGAGGGAATCCATAGACAAAGAGATATAGTGTTTTAATCAGCTTTTTCACAGCTGTGACTAAAAGAGCTGACCAGCGCAATTGTAGAGGAGGAAAAGTTTATTTGGAGGCTTATGGTTTTAGAGTTCTCAGTCCATAGATAGCCAGGTCCATTCCTCAAGGCTCACAGTGAGGTTGAACATCATGGTGGAAGAGTATGTCAGAGGGAAGCAACTCACATGGTGATCAGAAAGTAGAGAGAGACACTCTACTCTTCAGCTACAAAATATATACCCATAGCCAGTCCCCCAATTAACCATTTCCTCCAGCCTTAACCCACCTGCCTCTAGTTACCACTCAGTTAATCCCAGCAGGAATTAATTCCCTGATTGGCTTAAGACTGTCACAACCCTATCATTTTTCCTCTGAACTTTCTTGTATTGTCTCACACATGAGCTTTTGGGAGACATCTCACATCCAAACCATAACATGTAACTTAAATTACTCTCTCACATGTTATAACAAATCAGTTTGTAAGACAAATGCAAATTAAAATTATATTGTGATACTTTCATTTCATTGAGCAGATTATCAATTTATCAGAAGTTTACTGATTCTCATGAGGCCAAAGGAAAATAGGCATCCTGTTGTTTGTGGGAATCACAACATAGTACATCCCCTATGGAGGAATTGTAATGATTGAATTTAAAAACTTTACGTAAGAACTATTATCCCTATTTATCATAGCATGATTTTATAAATAGTATCATCATGCATCATTAGAATACCAGGTTGAATTAATTATCCTAAATCATGTGATAGAACAGTATATGACTTTTAATTTAAAACAAAAGAGAGACAGTATAGTGCATAAATATGGTATTATCCAAAGTTTAATATTAAGTGTAAGAAGAAGAACAAGGAAACTTGTATCATGCTACTATTAAACAGAATATATTCAGTATGTTTGTGCAAAACATACATTGGGGAAAGAATGGTCTTACTGCCTTTTAGGTAGAAGAATTTTATATGTTCTTTGATACTTGGTGTTTTCTTTGGTCAGAATTTGTGTATGCTTTCACAGATTCAAGAAAGAAATGCACAATTTTTATATGTTGAGACTGGGGTAAAAAATGAATTATGATTCTAGAGAGAAGCATAATTTACTAGGTTAGAGAGAATCAGGTTTAATTTAGTGAATGAAAAATTACTAGAATGAATAAGTTCTAGAGGTTCTGGCCATTCACAAATCTGTATGTGTAAGAATTTATATATAACATAAATGTGTGTGTATATTTATATATGTGTAGACTTTGTATATTTAAATATATATATTTATATATGTATATAATTTATATATAGTGTACAAATTTCTTATGTACTTGTGTCTATATTATAGATATATACTAATTCATATATACAAGCTCACAGACATATAAATGCAGTAATATATCTGATTATATTTTAATGACAAAGAAAAATTAAAGAAAAAAAGTGAAAAAATCTACTCATTGACATAAATTATAGAATACAAATAGAATGGACAAAACCAAATTAGAATATAGACTTCTGAGAACACAGTTTTTGTTTCATTTGACTTTGTAACATGAATTATATTGCATAATAGCTATGCAAATTTAATTTTTAAATCACTAAAATAAAAAGTAAAATGAATGACCAGAGACAGAAAATACTAAAAGGGCCTATAAAACATTTTTTAATAATATTTTGACTTTGCTTGCTAGTGGTACAAAATGTAAACCCTGAATAGCTACATTTGTTAGCAGACTGTTTTTTATAATAATATTGTTCATGTGAGTGCTTTATTTATTTTCAGAAACTGTAAATGCCCTGGAAGATAAAACATGAATAATTGTGTGGGCATCATTGAGAATAGAGGTTTCTCATTATGAAGAGGCAGATACATACAAAAGACAAGTGAAGCTATGTAAAAACTCTGTCACCTTTAATTCAAATGAGAAATATAAATATCCTTAAGATACATATGCTCTATTCTAACCACTCAAAATTTCTCAGAATCTGGCTAAATTTGGAGCACTAAACATTCCTCACATAGCTTAAAGATACAATTTGCCTAAAAGTTGCCAGCCCACCTTGTAGAAATTACTGATTCTGTAAATAGGGTGGGATTTACATAAAATATCTTGATTTTAAAGAAAATAAGGGGATTGGGTATGTAGCTCAGAGGTAGCATACTTGCCAAGCACATGGAAAAACCCTGGGTTAACCCTATCACCACCAAAAAGAGAACAAGGCAGTTATTCAGACAGTCTTTGACTGCTCTATACCATGTTTCAAGAACACCAAGGTGCAGCCTAAGAAAATGTATCCCCAATCTAATCATCACAGGAATAATGATCATGGCAGATGATCATGTATTTAATGCCTGTAAATCCAAAAGTTCTTAATAAATATCAGTTCCAATTGGTCTTCCCCATTTGGGGGGAATGGAAGAAATGCTACAAGAGGAAGAATCAGTCATTTATCATGCCTTTTATTCAACATCTTGGTCTTTTAATCTAATTGTTAGCAAATAAAAAAAAGTTTATTTCATGGAAATATTCTAGATCTTGTGAGAAAATGAAAGAATGAAAACACAAACATGTTACTAATGTTTAGTAATAGATCCAAGTAATTATCTTCAATGTTTGATATAACATAAAGAGGGGTGGAAACATACAGTATCATCTCTACAAACCAAATTGAAACAATTTGATTAACAATCTTAATTTCACTCTCAACTTATTTTCTAGAACTAAAAGAAACATAAGAGTGTGTGAAAAAGCATTGTTAGGTTAAATATGGGAAATTCAGATCCTGGAATATCAACATGATAATTTAGTTTCTAACTATAGAGGAAAATAAAATGAACAAAAGTAGATTTACAGATTCAAAGAGATCTAATATACAAATAAACTTACTCTCTAATACATGCATTTTCTATGGATCTGAATTCAAGCAAATGATAACAATCAAACAATTAAAAGAGACTCTTTTTAAGACAATTGGATAAATGCAAATATTGACTGCATATTCAACAAGATAAGGGGATGATTGATTTTGGTGTGATAATGGTATTGTGTTTGTGCTTTAACAAAACTCTTATCATTTAGAGACACTAATTAAATACTTATACCAGACATGATATATTGCTTTGAATTGATTTTAAAATAGTCTAGGAGGAAGGGTAAATATATATACTAAAACAATATCAGCCATAAAATGATAACTTAAAACTGAGTGAAGTTTTATTATTGTTTGTATTTTTTATATTTTGAAATATTTCCCATAACATTAATTTTCAAAATACAAAAAAATAGAGATAAACCAATTATTTCTACCCTTTAATGTGTCGCCTGAATTTGAAGACCTAATGATAAAACTAAAAAGGTTTGACAGATGGACATAATTTATGTGCCTGAATCTTTGCAATTACTCTTTAAGTAACCACATCATGTAGTGAGATGAGTTGAACTTCTCTCTTACTCTCACTCAGACCAACGACTAGGTGTTACCTAGTACAGTGGAAACATTCTTAATTCTTTTAAGGATAAGCCAATAACTATACATCTTTTCTCATACATATAGAGGCTGTTAGTGGACTTTTCTATAAAAGGGGGTTAGAAACAGCTATATAGTTAGGAGTGTGGAGGTGTGCCTTTGGGATATTAGGAGACTTTCATGGATATGGAGTTTGTTGCTGTATGAAATGATTTACAAAAATGGTAATGAAGATTGTAGGCAAAGACCTGCTCAGCACCTCCATTTGCTATTATTTTAACCAACAAATCCTCTAGCATCTATCTTAAAGGATGTCCAAAATATAAGGGCATCCTTGCTTCAGAAAAGTAAATAAACACTGCTTTATTTTCCTGCACTTTGTGACTCAAAAAAGATGTGCTTCTGTTTAAGAGATAAACTATGGCAACTGTCTTATTTGGCTTAAGCACAATGCACTAGGTTATGGAATGCCAGCAAATTACCTCATTCTATTGTTTCTGGCTTATTGAGGGAGAGAGATGGTATTGGCTAGAACTGCATGGCCTACATTCAGGTCCAGCCTCTGCATCTTATTTACTGGTCATAACTATAGAAAATTTAATTACTTTCTTTTGGTTCTTCCATTTCATTAACACAAAAATGAAAGGAGCCATTTTTTAGGGCCATTGCATAGATAAAATGAGTTAGTAAGTTAAAAAGTTGTGACATATAAGAAATGCTTAATAAATGTTCATCATTTTCATCATAAGAAAATTGTTAGAATATACATTAAGAAGTTTGAGGTTGTGATCACTTGAGACAGGGGAAATATAAAAAGAGTTTTCAGGGAAGTCCATACATCTCACTAGGCTAAGAAAAGGACTTGGACAGGGTGGAACACATAAAGTTGACTGTCTGCTTCCTCACAAGGTGCTTATGGGATGGAGATTTATAAATTCAAATCACAAAGTTCTTTGTTTTCCTTTAAATTACTTTATACCACCAGGGACAGTCCTATTGTGAACAGCTAAAAATTAACATTTTTCCTTAAGAGTGAACATTTTTAAAAAGGAACATTTAGAAGATGTACTTTTATAACCATCATTGTACACACTCTAAAATGTGCAACATAGAACAAAAAAATCTTTAATATTCCTTATTTATGTATAAACTAAATGTAGCATGATTAGAAAATTTAAATTAATATCTAATTCTAAATGAGCTTTAAGGTATAACTGTACATAAAATATCTATTCATATTTCTGAATTACTTTGTTAGAAAGGGAATATTTTACTTTCTTTAACTTTTAAAATGTTAGTTTATCAATAGGATTGTAGGAAGCAAGTAGAGTTATTCTGATTAAGATATCCAATCATTGCAAAATTTTATAAAA
This sequence comes from Callospermophilus lateralis, assembly GCF_048772815.1. Taxonomy (NCBI): domain Eukaryota; kingdom Metazoa; phylum Chordata; class Mammalia; order Rodentia; family Sciuridae; genus Callospermophilus; species Callospermophilus lateralis. The sequence goes on from NC_135316.1 coordinate 39,570,365, forward strand.
ATCAACATATATAAATATGGGTTATTCTTTTGTTTCTTATTATTTAAAATGCTAAATACCTCAATTTCATGCTGCTAATGCTGATCATGTCTGTAATTAATCTCCTAATAATTAACAAAGAACGACACTTTTAGATGTCAAATAAATGAGAATAATAGCTTGCATGAATTTTACGAAAACCAATTTATTAAATTGGTTCTTAATATCTTGGATAACTTCCAGTGGTACAAATGAATGAAATCCAAATGAAGTATTTCCTTTGAAGACAAGATTAATACATGAAAATATTCTGGAAGGAAACCTATCTCTTTCACAGTGGCAGTGGTTTTAAAATTAAATATATGGCATTGTTTAAAATGATATGGCAAAGAATGAGGTTAAAATAACACTTAAAAAAGATGAAGGACATATTTAATAATGTAAGATGATTTCCAAACATAGTATGGGACACTTAACTTCCAGAAGCCACTTTAATGCTTAGAGGTCTTTAAGATTCATTATTAAACAGTATTTTGTTTTTGCATATTTTACTGTAAAGTCTCTTTTTCATTTTCAGTGTATAACAGAGAATAAAACTAATGTGATTTTTCAACACAGTACTGAAAATAATAGAGTGACATCAAAGACAGAGTGATATTATAAAAACATGTAGACATAATTACATATTTGACAATGCAAAAATACTTGTGGTACTTTTAGTAATTATTTCTTAGTAACTAATATGGGTCATAAAGCAACCCAAAGCTTTCATAAATTTGTCTTTGTCTAGTTCTCCAGCCTCAACTGTCTTTGTGCCTAGCACACAGATTTTGCAAAGCCATATTTAAGTATTTCCAGTTTCCTAAACTTGTAATTTTTCATAGAACCCTTAGTCTTTGTCATGATTCTTTTCATTGAATTACCATTTTTCCTTCTTCCCTCATCTCATAATAGAATTATCAAACATTTTTCCAATCCTCTGATTGAAGGATAGAAAGCCTTGCATATTATCCCAACTCTACCAGGAGTGAACTGATTCCATTCTTCTTTGGGCTAGCACTGTGCAACAATTCAGATTATATTTTAGCATTTATATAACACCACCAAACTGATATGTGACAAAACTGTCTCCTCATTCTAAGCCATGGTCATTTCTCCACATGTTGCCAGCTTTGAGCTAAATCACTGATTGTTGAGTTCATGCTGTGATTTAGCTAATACTATAAGTCCAATTCATGCTTATTAATAGGAAATTTTAAGATTCAGATATTGTGAACATTTATTAGATCATTCTTATGTAGTTTAGGTATAATTTAAGACGTATTAATACCTTGTGAGGACTGTAGATTTTATCTATGTCAACCTAGTCTTGATAACATATATGATAGATATTGTTGTGTAGAAACTTCTAAAATGATGAAAAATTTCTGTATCTGAGGAGTCCTGCCAGGTAAACAGTAGTTATAAGTACCTTATGAGCAGTTTAAATGACCCATGTGACTAAGAAGATAAATTAGAAGCTCATTTTAATTAATTTATATTTAAATTTAAGAAGCCATATATCATATAAACTAGTGGCTACTTATCAGACAACATCACTCTAGATAGTTAATGTTAGAATTCAAATATTTTCAATGTCACACCATGTACCATCTGTGCATTCTAATGCATTGCCATTCAATTAAATAATTCCCTATACTTACCTGGCAGGAAAGATACCATGATCACAAAGATGGCTTTCTGAAGACAAGACTTATCCATTGCACCCCAGAAGTGCCCAGCCCTGCATTTTTCAAATATGAGAAACTCATCTGCATAATTTGGGGGTAGTGGGGACTGCATGTGCTATCTTCCCTATTTAAAAAAAAAAAAAAAGAAAGAAAGTAAAGAGCATCAAAAACCTTTCTAAACAGATGTTTTCCCAGAGACATTACTGTATACTAGGAATTTAAAGATAATACCATTCATTCTTAAAACCCTGAAGATTTTTCTTTTTTTTCTTTTTTTTTTTTTTACTTTTGAAGGAACAGTTATGATTCTATCCACCTATAATCTGGCACATCTTTGAAAAACAAACATTTGCCTTTATCTCATCTCCTTCATAAAAAGTGAGTAATTTGCAGATAAAAGAAAGAAAAGTGAAGAATACAAAGTAAGCTATGTGAAACAAGAAAACAAATATGAAAGATAAGATACTGATGATACAATAAAAAATTCAAAATTAATTTAGTAGATTACAGAAGGTAAAACCAAAATAATATTAGAATGATAAACATTTTAAGAAATAATCTTTTAGATTTTCCAAATTTAAATTTAAAACTGCAGATCTTAGATTATATAGATTTATAACTTGTTTTATAAAATATTATCCCTTCTAGCCTATGTGCTTGGTGAGAATATATATTATTTCTTACTTGTACTAGTGCTCTTTTACAAAGAAAAGTGGTTGACTCTCCATAGGAAGCTCTCAGTAAATATTAGATAAAAGACAAATTTAATCCCTGTGTCTTGAGCAATATAATAAAAAACAATTAATCTTTATAAAAATATATTCATGAAATTAAACAATTAAAATACAATAAATATTGTAATCAAATTTCAAACTGCAGATCTTTTACATGGCAGTAGCATCAATATAATATTTATCATCAAGAGGAGATAATAATAGTGTAAATATCCTTCAAGTGATAAGGTAAACTTAGAGAACAAGTGTTAGGGTCTGTAAGCAAGTCAGGATGGTGCCTGGCATTTTGCCAGAGGGAGTGGTTTGTGAAGTAAAGCCAGGGAGCCATTAAGTGTGGAGATTCCTTATTGGTTGACTGCTGTATCTAGTTTATGTTAATTAAGATAAGCTGTGTGGAATGTATATATACCCCTCTGGTCCTACAATAAAGGGCTCCCACTCCTGCTGTATCAATGTACACAAGTTGTTCATTGTTAGAGTCTGTAAACAAGTCTGGATGGCGCCAGGCAAAATGCCAGAGGGAGTGGTTTGTAAAGTAACAAAAGCGAGCCATTAAGTGTGGAGATTCCTGATTGGTTGACTGCTGTATCTAGTTTATGCTAATTAAGATAAGCTGTGCAAAATGTATAAATACCTCTGTTATCCTACAGTAAACGGCTCTCACTCCTGCTGCATCAAGATACACAAGTTATTCGTCGCCCCCCTGGCAGATGGTGGCCCCTTACGGGGAGCCCCGGGACACTCGGGGGTAAGTGACGAAAAAAGCTGCCTGTCCATAGATAGGACAGGAGCAATCTGCTCGTCCCTAGGCAGATAGGGCGAGAGGAAAAATGGCCATTTCGAGAAAATGGAGAAGATTGATACAGTATGTTTGTGTCTTGTTTTGTCTTGAAATGTTGTATTGTCTTTGTGATGAAAATATGGAAGGGGTGAGAAGTAAATTGATAAGAGAAAAAGGCACCCCAGTGGAACCAAGAATAGTTAGGGCATGTGTTGATAAAAGCCCAGAAACTCTAGTCAGAAAGAAAAAGAAAGTTCAGAAGGAAAAGGATTATCAGGAAAAAAGTTGCAGCAAAAGGCTATTACTGAATACTTTTCGATACCGGAGGGTGCGTGAATCGACAAGGCGGCTGCCACCTGCCCAAGCCGATCATGGTGCAGCAAGAATTTTCCAAGTGGCATTTGCAGGCTCTTCCCTGCCCCCCTGCCTGGAGGAGCGGATCGCCACTGGGAGCCCAAATCTAGACCTGACCTGGAGGCACAGTCTCGCAGGCTTTTGCTCCCTGTGCCCAGTAGCAGTTTGAGTCTGGGACTCTCCCCAGAGCCATCTGGGGCTGCCCGAAGATGCTACTGGCGTCCCTGAAGTTTGATCATTTCCAATGTCAGTAACTACAATGGTTCTCCCACACCTGGAAGCTAATGAGTAATGAGCACTATTAAGGCTTATTTCAAATGTAAAAAACCTTGAAATAATGTACTAAATTGTTCAGAAGGTTGTTTTCTTAGTGAAATGCTACAGGATTTTCTTTAGCCATCCAGAGTTCCTGCCTTCATCCCAGTGCTGATGAAAACAAAGGTGAAAGAATTTACAGTGTTGCTGAGAACCGGAGGAAACTTCGGCTGAGAAACGGACGAGACTTCGGAGCTGTTGCTGTTTCTGCTGCTGTAACTTAAGCTAGCTGCCTGCAGAACTTACCTGGACTGTGATTTACCTGGACTGTGAGTTAATCTATTGAGACACTGCTTTATCTGGACTGAGACAACAAACTGTAACCTACAACAAATTGTAACTCGTTATCTTTGCTAACGGTGTCATTGCTGGTATAATTTTTCCAAGGGCTTCTTGCATGGAGCCATCAATTAGCTTGGAATTGTAACATTTTGTCTCCTCCCTTTCTGTTTCTAGCAGGTTATTTATGGTGTTTGTGTAAAAACCACTATGGTCATTATTTAAATTAAACAAAAGGGGGATATGTTAGAGTCTGTAAACAAGTCTGGATGGTGCCAGGCAAAATGCCAGAGGGAGTGGTTTGTAAAGTAACAAAAGCAAGCCATTAAGTGTGGAGATTCCTGATTGGTTGACTGCTGTATCTAGTTAATGCTAATTAAGATAAGCTGTGCAAAATGTATAAATACCTCTGTTATCCTACAATAAACGGCTTCCATTCCTGCTGCATCAATGTACACAAGTAGTTCGTCACCCCCCAGATATTCTGCTGCAGCCGGACTGCAGCAGTTCATCACCCCCCAGTTATTTTGCTGCAGCCAGACTGCAGCAGATGGTGGCCCATACCGGGAGCCATGGGACACTCGGGGTAAGTGATGAAAAAAAGCTGCCTGTCTATAGATAGGACAGGAGTAAATCTGCTTGTCCCTAGGCAGATAGGGCGAGAGGAAAAATGGCCATTTCGAGAAAATGGAGAGGATTGATGCAGTATGTTTGTGTCTACTTTTGTCTTAAAATGTTGTATTGTCTTTGTGACGAAAATATGGAAGGGGTATTAAGTAAATTACTAAGGGAAGAAGGCACCCCAATGGAACCAAGAGCAATTAGGGCATGTGTTCATAAAAGCCCAGGAATTCTAGTCAGAAAGAAAAAGAAGTTCAAAAGAAGAAGGATTATCAGGAAAAAAGTTGCAGCAAAAGGCTATTACTAAATACTTTTCGTTACTGGAGGGTGCGTGAATTGTGGCTGCCACCTGCGGGAGCCAGTCATGGTGCAGCAAGGACTTTCCAAGCAGAGGCAACAGGCTCTTCCCCTGCCGGGGGAGCAGGACACCACTTTGAGAGCCCAAATCCAAACCTGACCAGGAGGCCCAGTCTCGCAGGCTCTTGCTCCCTGTGCCCAGAAGCAGTTTGAGTCTGGGACTCTCCCCAGGGCCATCTGGGGCTGCCCGAAGATGCTACTGGCGTCCCTGAAGTTTGATCATTTCCAATGTCAGTAACTACAATGGTTCTCCCACACCTGGAAGCTAATGAGTAATGAGCACTATTAAGGCTTATTTCAAATGTAAAAAACCTTGAGATAATGTTCTAAATTGTTCAGAAGGTTGTTTTCTTAGTGGAATGCCACAGGATTTTCTTTAGCATCATTGCCAGAGTTCCTACCTTCATCCCAGTGCGAGTGAAGACGAAGGTGGAAGTTGCTGAGAACCGGACGAGATTTAGGACTAAGCCAGCTGCCTGCAGAACTTACCTGGACTGTGATTTAAGCTACCTGCCTACAGAACTTACCTGGACTGTGATTTACCTGGACTGTGAGTTAATCTATTGAGACACTGCTTTACCTGGACTGAGACAACAAACTGTAATCTACAACAAATTGTAACTTGGTATCTTTGCTAACGGAGTCATTGCTGGTATAATTTTTCCAAGGGTTTCTTGCATGCAGCCATCAATTGGCTTGGTATTGTGGCATTTTGTATCCTCCCCTTCTGCTTGAAGCAGATTATTTATGGTGTTTGTGTAAAAACCACTATGGTTGTTATTTAAATTAAACAAAAGGGGGAAATGTTAGGGTCTGTAAACAAGTCAGGATGGTGCCTGGCATTTTGCCAGAGGGAGTGGTTTGTGAAGTAACACCAGGGAGCCATTAAGTGTGGAGATTCCTTATTGGTTGACTGCTGTATCTAGTTTATGTTAATTAAGATAAGCTGTGTGGAATGTATATATACCCCTCCAGTCCTACAATTAAGGGCTCCCACTCCTGCTGTATCAATGTATATAAGTTGTTCATCACCCCCCGGTTATTTTGCTCCAGCTGGACTGCGGCAAACAAGTAGTTTAGTTCATATAGGCAAGCCAGTATTCATATGTCTAATTTTCTTTTCCTTCTTCTGGGCTAACCAGTATTTGAGTTCCATGTCTTACTTTTTCCCAATAGTTTAATGCATGCATGCAATAATTATGGAGATGTGTGTGTTTATAGGTGTACACTTACCTCTAAATGTTTACATAACTTACATGGGTTTTGTTTATACAAGAAGAAGGCAGTCAGTTCAGGAAGATGGTATTTGTATTAGTCAAAGATCCTAGAAAGAGAGAACCAATAAAATATGAATGTAATGTAAGAGAGAAGATGTATTAGGGAACTAGTTCACAAAATTACTATGGCTGAGAACTCTCATGATGGGTTGTCTATTGGCTAGAGACCCTGGGATGTCATAGGGTGGCTCAGTTCATGTCCAATAGACAGCACCAGGAATAATTTACATTTTTTTTTTTTTTTTGCTGAAATCTGGGAACCCTGGGAGGACACTGCTGATGTAAGTCCTAGAACCCTAGTATTGGAAGGCCTTGAGTTTTATGTCCAAATCAGGAGACAATAAGCCGTAGCTCTTCACCTTTATTTGTTCTCTTTGTCTCTAGCTCATTAGATGATGCCCAATCAAATGGAAGCAGGTTTTCCACATCTTGTCCACTCAGATTTACATAACTCCTTAAGCAAACACCTCCTTGTATATTACCTAACATAATACTTTTCCAGGTTTCTAGTTATTCTTTAATGTAGTCAAGTTAATACTAAAATCATCACAGTTTTCTCTAAAAAAAAAAAAGAGAGAGAGCAAAGAATGCTTAAAACTATGTTCATATTTTATTTTATTCAACATTCATTAAGCAAATTATGGCAATTCTGTTAAGTCAGAATGGAAGAACATGATACTGTGGCTCTATCATTAGTCTATATGTTTTCAATTTGTTTAGAATATTTCATATAATTAAAAATGAAATCAAAATGTATCTCTGGTAAAAGCCCTAAAGCTGTGGCATTTTAATATGTTACTAAGATATAAAATAGATGATACATAAACTAGTCATGTGTAAAATAGCATGAATTTAGTGCTCTTATTTTATAAACACCATTGAATGTCTGAAAAGATGCAAGTTATAAATAATTCTTTATTTTCAACTTTACAGTTTTTCATATACTTGTGACACTAGTTTTAAGTAAATGTTAATTTATACTTTTAAAAACCAATCTTGAATGTGTCTAAGGTTTTATTTCTTTAGAAAAATTAGCACTCATTAGAAACTTCTTTTAAAGCCATTTTACATATGCATATCTAAATTACACTGAGTTTTGAAACAACAGCCATTAAACTGCTGTGTTCACTTTTTCATTAATTTATATTTGAGGAAACATACCAGTCAGATTTAATTAGTTTTATTTTCAGTTCATAACAAAACTGTGTTTTTACTTCTGATGGTCACTTTTAGAATTTTCACAAACTTCTCATTTTTAAGCTTTTACAAAGAAGGACTTACTGAATTTTTGCCTATGATAGATTTTATTCCTCTATTGAGTCATATTAAAATATGAAAAAGATTAAATTGGCAGAAAACACATGAAATCAGCAAAGCTAAGGAGAACATAGTAGTATTGGGGGAATTTGAAAAAATGCTGCTTATCTAGCATCACCACAGAGGCTTCCCAGAGGCCAGTTTAATTAGGCTACAATTCATATTGCAGAAAGTGGTTTTGTAATTACCTTCAAATGACCAAACGATATAGAATTCTGAGGAGAAGAGCATATTCCCAGTAATGAACCAATTTGCAATTGACTGAATTTTTTATGTAAGGCATTTATTGGGCAAACATTATTTGAGTATATGTTCCTTCAATTCTATATTCATCTATAGCTGAATTTTAAGAGTTTATTTTAGAATATACAAAAGTAATAAAAAGGAGTTAAAAATAAAACCTACCAATTTTTAAAAATATGTTTTGCTCAAAGTAAAATTACAATATCTGAAGCAGAGAAATACATACAATCCATAACTAAGTTTCAGATTGGACCTTAAAAAGTTTAATGAAACAATTGTAGAAATATTTTTATTTAATATCTATATTTCTAAATGATGAGTAAGAAAATAGAAATGGATCATTTTCTGATTTAAGGTGTCAAGAGTCAATTCATGTTTGTTGTCAAATAGACTCTAAAGCAATAGCTTCTTGATAATAGTCTTTATCTGCATGTTTGCCTTTTCCAAGTAACTGGATAAGTGGCTCCATTACAATAGGAAAGAAGAAATATAGCTCCTCTAAACTATGGAGAAATTAAATCAGCAGGCATATAGGTAGAGAATGTGGTATTGGACTCTTTATTTAATCTAAAAATATTTGTATTTCAAAAGATGGCACAATTATTAAAAGACAAAAAATATTACCTCTAAATATTGGAAGTGTTCTTGACATTATGAGAAATTAAGGGTGTCTAACTCAGTAAATTCAATATTATGATAATAAGTTATAAGAGAAAAATCACAGATAAAACAACTTATTGCACATATATAATCCCAGCAATTTGGGAGGCTGAGGCAGGAGGGTCACAAATTCAAAGCCAGGCTCAGCAACTTAGTAAGGCACTGTCTCAAAATAAAAAATCAAAATAGTTGGGCATGAGATTTAGTGGTTAAGTACCCCTGGATTCAATTCCCAGTACAAAAAATAAATAAACAAACAAACAAACAAACAATGACAACAACACAAATTCCTTGAAAACATCACAAAAAAATCACAAAAATATAATTTTGGGATAGAAATGTACAAATGTTTATAATAGTATAGGCAAAAATTAAATGAATAAAGAAATTTAAAAGTTTTATTTAAAGTACAAAAGTTGTAAGACTGATATTTTTAATATTTAAGTTATGAAAAATTTATTTTTGTTTGGATGTAAGGTATTCCCCAAAAGCTCACTTGTGAGACAATGCAAGAAGGTTTGAAAAAGAAATGGTTTGGTTATAGCCTTAACTTAGTGAATTAATTCCTCATGGGATTAACTGAGCAGGAACTAGTAGCAAGTGGGATATGGCTGAAGGAAGTAGTTCATTGGGGGTGTAGCTATTGGGTATATATTTTGTATTGGGCAAGTAGAGTGTCTCTCTCTCTCTCTCTCTCTCTCTCTCTCTCTCTCTCTCTCTCTCTCTCCCCCCCCCCCCCTCTCCTTTCTGATCACCATGTTAGCTGGTTCCCTCTGCCATACTCTTCCTCTATGATGTTTTGCTTCACCTTGAGCCCAGAGGAATGAAGCCAGCCTCCTATTGATTAACACCTATGAAACTATAAGCCTCCAGATAAACTTTGTCTCCTCTACAAATGTTCTGGTTTAGTCCTTTTAGTCACAGCTGAGAAAAAGCTGACTAAAACAAGTACCAATTATGTATACACTTTATAACTATTGATTATTTTTTCCTCACAGCTGAGTTAACTTTTGCAAGTTTTATTTAATAGATGAAAGTATTTGAATTAAAGAAAATTGGAATGACTTACCAAGTTACACATAAATAGCAACACTGGAAAAACAGTGTACTTTCTTAGATGACTTTCCTTGACAGCTATGCCAAGATATCTTTTTATCTTTTTCTGTTTGTATATTTGCTATAATGTATTTTAATTAAAGCCAAGAATATATATATATATATATATATATATATATATATATATATATATACATTCATATCAATTTGTCAGCAGTTACAAGGAGACATGAAGAGAAACACCATAGTACTGATGTATAGTTTATTGATATGAAAATTTAAGTAACAGAACTAAAAGTTGAAATCATATAAATAATCATACTTAAGCTAATAAATATTGTTCTTTGATCTGTAAGATAATTTAGCTTAAACTCAAGAACAAATAAACATTTAATATCTGATCAATATATTTTCAATACATCAGAATTACAATATTTGATATAGAGAAAAAATCTTCTTAGGATGCAATCTCTTTGGGTTTCTTGCTTTTCTAAGATGTCTTGCAAGCAGAGACATATTCTGACATTGTTCTTGATTATCTGATATTGGAAAGTCAACAGTATTGGAAAATAGATATATTGTCTCCTTCTGGAAGAAATTTTGTTACAACCTTAGCACTCGCGCGCGCACACACACACACACACACACACACACACACACAATAGCCAGTATCTATCTACAAAGTAGTATGGACAGCTTATGATTTCTGTCCATACAAATTTTTAGTTTACTTCCTTATAATATGACTTATGCATAAGCAAACCCTATCATGGCCCCTTTGTGGAACTCCTTTCAGACATGGAGACAAGGGTAGCTCTTGCAACTGTGCTGCTCATGTTGCTCATGTTGCCTGCTCTGCCATGAGTAAGGAATTTTCCTTACTACTGAAAGAATCTTGTTTTTTTCAGACAAAATTCATTAAAATTCTGCAGTGTAACTTTTTATCTTGTGAATTTAGTAAAATCTTAAACTTCCACAGTTCTTCAAAATGCTTTATTCAATAATAATTCTGGATCTGAATCTACTGATCAAAAAACAATTTAAAAAGAGAAAAATTTATTTTAACAAACTAGGAAGAAAAAATAGAAAAAAGTAGATAATTTTAACTCTTAAAAATTCTGTCACCGCAATTCAAAATTATGATTACAGTGTACTTAATAATATTGAATTTTAAATAGTGAAAATTATGCTAATTGGCTGGGAGTGGTGGTGCATGCCTATAATCCCAGAGGTTCAAGAGGTCAAGGCAGGGGAATTGTAAATTGAAGGCCAGTCTTAGCAAATTATCAGGGCTCAAAGCAATTTATTGAGACCCTGTCTCAAAATAAAACATAAAAAGGGGTGAGGATGTGTCTCAGTAGTTAAGCATACCTGGGTTCAATCACTAGTACCAAAAAGAAAAAAGCAGATTGGACAGATTTTGTTATACAAACTTGCTTATAAGGAAAAAAATGAATGAATAACTAAATTAACAATCAATAATCCAATAATTTTTAAAAAATAAAACTAATAAACAAAAAATATTTTAAGGTACAAAATTTACAAACTGTTGGAAAATCTAGAGTATAAAATATATGTTCAAAAGAAAGTCATTCACAAAATCTAAAGTGAGAAGTTGAATATTAAAACTAACAGCAATAATTCCAGGAATTATTAGAGAAATAGTCACATATTCTCTGCTGATAAGAGTAGAAAATTGAAGGAAATGGTTACTTTCTCAAGGAAATATAAATTCAAAATTACCATGCAAGAAGTAGAATACTTCCAAGGTCAATATAAAGGCATCTTAATAGAAAATATGAAAATATAAATAGTTAATGCTAGATAAGGAATTCATGAAATGATTAAGATACAGATAGGTCACCTAAATCTGGCACTGTTATTTATTATCAGGTTGGAAATAAATGCATGTAAAATGTCTTCCAGAGATCAGTTTATGTCATTAACTTTTTCCACTTCTCTTATTTATTGTTATTTTGCTTCTTTATATATTTGCTGTTTATTTGTGTGTTCTAGTTGGTATTGTGTGTGTGTGTGGAACTCCTAACAGGATACTCTTAAGCACTAGCAAATATTCTCATTCGCACTTGCTCATGCATGATGCTAATAGTGCCAGATTTGCATTGTGTTAATTCCTTTTGAAGAAAGCCATAGGGAAATTATCTTAAAGATAATGCAATGGGCAATATGAGTTATTTAGACTTCAAAACATTCCTTATGGAATGGGAGTGAAACTTATCTCCCCTTAAGCTTTTTTATCCTTTGATTTTTCCTGGTCTATCTTTGTGTAATCAGGCTTGAGGCCAACAATGTTAAGGTTTAGAATAAGCTTAGTGAGAATGGTATTGATTTCCAGGTTGCTTAAGATATCAATATTAAAATGAGTTTATATTTAAAAAATGAATTTTCCCTTAACAATTATCACACAAGTGTTTTCTGGCATTATTTTCTCGCATTCACATTATACAAATATTGTCCAGTACAGGGGTTTATAAAAATAAAAATGAGTTGATTTTTATATATTTTAGAATTATGCTTGTTATCAAACTTAAAATATGTATTATTTACGTGATACATCCAAAACATAACAAATGTACTTTAGGGAATTTGATCTGTTTTGGAAAATAGATGTTATTAGAAGAAATGAAACTTGAAAAACTCTATAAAGAAATAAAATTAAAAAGGTGTTATAGTTTAAGCTTTTTACACTAATGAAATTATTTGATTACTTGCAAATATGTTTCAGGATCTCTTACATAAAAAATAAAACCTTTTTAGTTTATATTTATGTATATTTATGAACTTCTTAATTGAAAATCATCTTCTCTTAAGTCTTGCTATTATATATCAATATACAATTATTAATAACTGATGTATCTGAGAAATTGTTTATTTCCTAATTCATGTCACCTGGTAAGAGAAAATAGTGTGATAACTCAAGAAATTTATATTGTGGGTGATAATATATGACAAGCAGAGAGTTGAATGTGTGACAATCTAAAAGTAGTTTCTTGTTATGTATTTTCTGCTTGTTTCAAAATAATACTTTGAGGACAAATTTATAATTGAGCAAAACATAGTTCATTATCTACGTTCAATTACCAACTTGCTAAATACAATTCAGTCTTCTAAGGAAAAATCACCAGATCTATCAGAGGCCAATCCTCAATAAAGAAGCTGGATCCAATATCTCAAATTATTAATGTACACTTAATAAATCACAATTTTGCTGTACAGTAATCCTAAATTTTTCTGTTCCAACTTCTATTAAAAGGAGAAGCGTGAGAAAGACCAGATAGAAAGAAGAAAAAAATCAATAAATATATATTTTATGATCCCCAACTTTATCTTCATCAATTACTTTCATTAAAAATCTTGTGGAGAATGGCCTGGGGATACAGCTCAGTGGAAGAGGACTAGTTTAGCATGCAAAAGGACTGGAATTACATCCCCAGAACCAAAACAAACAAGCCAACAAAATCTTGGATTTATACACTATTCCTGATCTTTGCTTATTTTCATGTTCAGTCTCTCAACTGGTCTTGTTTGAATATTATTTTAAAAGTACACCAAACTTTATTAATTTTCAAAATTTATTCAAGAACTATCCATAGTAATCCATATTTTTTTTTAAATTGGGTAACTGCAATAGCCTTCTAGCCATTCTTCCAACTTTGAATATTCATTCTATAATCCAATATCTATCCAAACATCATGAAATTGCTATATTCTTCAAATATTTTTTAACTTTGAATATGTTTTCTTTTTTTATTATTGAATCCTTTACTTCACAGATACTAATTGTTAGAAAGTCTGAAGTCATCAACTTTTTTTAATGTTGTTGTAATAGCACATTCTTTTTTTAATTTATTCTAATTTGTTATACATATGGCAGAATGCAATTCATTTCATATTACACATATAAAGCATAATTTTTCAAGACACTGATTGTACACAAAGTATTTTCATACCATCATGTCTTATACATGTATAGAGTAATGATGTCTAACTCATTCCACCAACATTCCTGCCCCCTTCCCCCGCTTTCACCTCCCTCCCCTTTGCCCTATCTAAAGTTTCTTCATTCCTCCCATGCCACGCCATCCCCAATCACAATTATGAGTCAGCATCCTCATATCAAAGAAAACATTCTGATTTTGGGAATTGACTTGCTTCACTTAGCATTATATTCTCCAGCTTCATCCCTTTACCTGCAAATACCATGATTTTATTCACTTTTAATGTTGAGTAATGTTTTATTGTGTGTATATACCAAAGTTTCCCTATTCATTCACCTACTGAAGGGCATCTAGGTTGGTTCCATAATTTGGCTATTGTGAATTGTGCTGCTATAAACATTGATATGGCTGTGTCCCTGTAGTATGCTATTTTTAAGTTCTTTCAGTATAAACTGAGGAGTGGGACAGCTGGATCCAATGCTGCTTCCATGCCAAGTTTTACAAGATATCTCCATACTGCTTTCTAGATTGGCTGTACCAACTTGCAATACCACCAGCAATGTATAAGTGTGCCTTTTGCCCCACATCCTTGCCAATACTTATTGTTGTTTGTATTCTTCATAGCTGCCATTCTGACTGGAGTGAGTGGATTTGCATTTCTGTAATTGCTAGAGATGTTGAACATTTTTTCATATGTTGTTGATTGATTTTACGTCATTTTCTTAGAAGTGTCTGTTCAGTTCCTTGGCATATTTAGTGATTGAATTATTTGTCTTTTTGGCGTTAAAGTTTTTGAGCACTTTATATATACTAGAGATTGGTGCTATACCTGATGTGCTTGTGGTAAAGATTTGTTCCCATTCTGTAGGCTCTCTATTCACCTCATTGATTGTTTCTTTTGCTGAGAAAAAGATTTTTAGTTTGAATCCATCCCATTTATTGATTCTTGGTTTTAATTATTGTACTGCAAGAATTTTATTAATAAAGTTGGGGCCTAATCCAACATGATGGTGATTTGGGCTTACACTTTCTTTCATTAAGTGTAAGGTCTCTGGTTTAGTTCCTAGGTCCTTGGTCCACTATGAGTTGAGTTTTGTGCATGGTGAGAGATAGAGGTTCAATTTCATTTTGTTACATGTGGATTTCCAGTTTTCCCAGCACCATTTGTTGAAGAAGGTATCTCTTCTCCAATGTATGTTTTTGGTGCCTTTGTCAAATATAAGATGACTGAAGTTATGTGGGTTAGACTATGTGTCAACTATTCTGTACCATTGGTCCACAGGTCAATTTTGGTGCCAGTACCATGCTGTTTTTGTTACTATTGCTCTGTAATAATGTTTTAGGTCTGGAATAGCTTCACTTTTCTTGCTACTGATTGCTTTGGCAAGTCTGGGTCTCTTATTTTTCCAGATGAATTTCATGATTTCGTTTTCTATTTCTATAAGGAATGCCATTGGGATTTTGATTGGGATCGCACTGAATTTGTATAGTGCTTCTGATAGTATGATCATTTTGACAGTATGAATTCTACCTATACAATAGCAAGGTAGACATTTCCATCTTCTAAGGTCTTCTTTAATTTTTCCCTTTAGCGTATTTTAGTTTTCATTGTTGAGGTCTTTCACCTCTTTTGTTAAATTTATCACCAAGTTTTTTTGTTTGTTTATTTGTTTGTTTGAGGCTATTGGAAATGAGGTGGTTTTCCTAGGTTTACTTTCAGAGGACTTGTCACTGATGTGCAGAAATGCCTTTGATTTATGGGTGTTGATTTATCTCCATCTACTTTGCTGAATTCATTTATTAGTTCTAGGAGATTTCTGGTGGAATGTTTTGGGTCTTCCAGGTATAGAATCATGTTGTCTGCAAATGGTGATAATTTTAGTTCTTCTTTTTCTATCCATATCCTTTTAATTTCTTTCATCTGTCTGATTGCTCTGGCTAAAATTTAAGAACGATTTTAAATAAAAGTGGTGACAGAGGGCATCCCTGTCTTTTTCCAGTTTTTAGAGGAAATGCTTTCAATTTTTCTCCATTTAGAATGATGTTGGCCTGGGGTTCGGCATAACCTTTACAATGTTGAGATATGTTCCTATCATCCCTAGTTTTTCTAGGGTTTTGAAAATGATCTCCAATATTTTAATTTGTGCCAGTTTCAGAGTTTTGTACTTGGTACTCTGTCTGTTCTACTCACTTGTTCTTTTACGTATGATCGAATTTCTTTTTTTTCCCTCCTTATGCCATTCTGCCTCAAATATCACTTAATTCTAGATACGTTTTTCCCCTAGTCTTCCTAAGTTATACATTCCACATCAGAAAACAATATTTTAGGTTTTTGAATGCATTTTTTGTTACTGAAGTTTATTTTATCCTACTTTGTGTCTCATAATTCAATGTTTATTTTCAGCAAAGACTTTTCTTTTTCACTGTTTTATAACACCTATTATTAATATTTTTGGATATTTGAGTTAATAAATATATAGATGAATACACTTAATTCCTCCCATATATTAATATAATGTAAACAAATGGAATAGTCTGAGAGATGAAAAGTAAAAAAAAATAGAGAACAGATTTATAAATTGAATACATTTTATCTTATGATATAAATGTGAACATGTGAATTCTCAAATTGCTGAGGGCTAAATCATATCAATAAGAAAACAAACATCTCAAAAAAATTTTTAGATTTTTATTTTTTCTGCAATAATAATGACAAACAAATTAAAAATATGGCTTCTGGGCATTATATTTTTTGCTAATCCATAGAATTTATTTATCTATTCATTCAGCAAATATGGTTATCATATTCTAAGTTCTACACTATGGAGGGCAATTTCAAAAGGAGCAGTCAGCAATTTCATAAAACTTAATAATTCTAATTTGTATATAACTTAGTAATTTTACTGCTGGGTTAAGTTCAATAATAATAAAATATATGAAAAATAAGGACTAGTAAATAATAGAATTTTATATTTATTATTTTACAACAAATATTAACCATATTCTAATTAGAAGATAGCAGAATATAAAACATCACTGCGAGAACAAGTGCATGGAATACTGTGTACTTGGCATATGTTAAGGGTGTCTGTGTGGCAAACCACTTCTCTGTGGTAGGCGTGTGAGTGGCTTACCCAATAGGCACAGCCCTGGACTTGAGGACATGTGTTGCAGTCCCTGTGCTTTCTCCAAGGCCCACTCCTCAATTGGTTGCTGCAAGTACAGTTAGCAGAAATTGCATTGGTGGCTGCCTATAATCTGCTTAGCTACTGCCTGAGTATATATACGTGGTAACTGCACAATAAAATCAGACCTGCTTCCTGCTTGGTCTCCAGAGGTCTTGATTAGCGACTCTGCAGTCATACTCTCCTCTACCCTGTTCCGTGGACCTCCTCGATGAATGAGTGAGAGCCCACACATTGTACAAAAAATATTAACAGCGTCTACCTAATTAAATAATGTTTAGAAGTCAATTCAAAGGTCAAAGATACAATCTAAATGTTTATTACATGCAAGCAGAATAATTAGTGTAGACAAGCATATGCACAGTGATTTTTTTAAAATTAAACATTCATTCAAAATATGGATGGAAACAGACTGTATTATAGCATATTTTTAGAGAACAGTCTTCTGAACTAAATTAAGTCATGGTTCATAAAGACTCTGTAAATGTAACTTATAAAACTATTTGGGTCTGGTATCTTCATAAAATAGAATTAAAATTTTGAAGTGGATTTTGAATATTTCTCACCACATTTGTGTAACCACTATATTCCTTTGTAAATAGTAAAATGAACAGGAACTTTGTACAAGCCAGGAATTTAGAATCAAAAGCTTCTTGTGAAATGAATATGCAATATTTTGCTTTTACATTAAAATGTGTAATTTATTTGATGCCACTCTTACTAAGAGTAGTTGTTGCAAAAGAAAAGTGTTCATAATAAATAGAATAATATGTGTAGTTACTAAAAGCAATGATTGTTTTATACCAAACAATATTTTTTTTTGCTACTCAAGTTATATTTTACAGACCATTGGCATATGTATCTTATGGATATTTCCTTTCCCATCAAGTTCTCAGGTGAGTCCTGTGATTCTGATCCATTCTGATCAACTACACTTTGAGTTGACAGGTTTGAATGAGTAACATGCTTACTCTCTACAAAGGCTACACTGATAGCTTTCTATATACTTTACTACAGAATTGCTTATCTCCTATTTTCTTGTACTTTTGATAAATGTCTCCAACTTCTAATCCCAACTATTGAATATAGTGTCTTCCTATCCCTGAAGATTTAGATTTAGACTGTAGAAGGCTGGGGATAGCTCAGGTGGTAGATTTAATTTATTAAATATATGAATATCATGACCACAGTTTATGCATCCGGCATGCTACTAGAGTTCACATTGTAAAATATAAAGAAACAAATTGAAAGAATTACATATTAATATGTTTTATTTAAGTTCTTTTCCTCTAGACAACCACCATAATTCTGTACTTTGGTATGAACCAGAAGTGTATTATACCTGCTTCCCATTTCATCATACTGAATATTATAAAGATGTGTACTCAAGGGTAGAGATTTAACGAATTTAATATTTTTTTTCTGCTTCACTAAGAGCATCCTTAAGTGAAATCATTTTTTATGTTAATATACTTCTTTTTTAATGTCTTGAAAAAATGTGATAATTACCTGCACAGTATGGTGCCACTGTCTTGATTTGGACTAAGAAGCCAGAAGGTTTTGTTTTTGCATCATTGGGGTAAATGTCAACATAATAAAAAGCACGAAAAAATCTTAATTAAAAAAAAGTCATTAAAAATATACTTTGTCAAAATAATAATAAATACTATAAGGAATGCTAAATCAGATATGATACTGAGCACATATGAAAGTCAGCAAAGAGTAACACAAGAAAGAACAACATTTAAATTACTGAGAATTTTCTACCAAATCTAAGAAGAGAAAAATCACAATGTCAACATATAGAAATACCATATTTAATAATGACAGAAACTAAGTAAAAATCTTTACAACCATTAAAAAAAAACAGGGAGATTACATGTAATGGAAAAAGTTATTAGTTCGCAACAGACCTCAACAGTACACAAAGAAAAATAAAGGTAGTAGAAAATTTTCTTGAAATTTCTGAGAAAAAAAAATTCATTTGATATTATTAATTTACTTTTGCTATTCTTCAAATTTAATATGAAAATAATGACATTTTATATAAACAAAATGATAGACTCTACTACTATTTAAAAATTATGCCTAGAGTGAATATTTTAACAAGAAGAATGTCATAAGAAGAAAATTAACTAACACATATGAATTGAAAGGAATAGGAAATGGGATAATGGCAAGTTTGTGAAGGTATATATTTATTTACATAACAACATCAAGCAAAATCAGATTAGAGTTATGTAAGCAATTAGCAGGATATATAGAGTTGGGATGAAAATGCCCATATCATTTTCCTATATTCCAAAAGCTACTTTGCAACCTGCAGAGTATAATAAGTAGACATAGTATTTTCTATTTTTGTTTGAACAAGTAAAAAATTTAAATTATGGATGAGCACAATTTGAAAATATAGCTAGAAAGCAGTTAGGAGAGGTCAGAGGAAATAATCTGTTGTGTTTCAGAGTTTTCATTGTAATCCCAAACTCCTATTCTGTAATCACTATATTCTCTCATGTCATGAAATTCATGAAAAAATGGGTACAGAAAAATAAACATAAGGATTCTTTAGGTATGAGAGAGTACAGTGGTTGAATAAGAGGAATTTGGGATAAGAAACTGAAATATAGAAGTATTTGAATGGCTACAATTTTAATTAATTCCAAAGTATTGCACATTGAAAAATTGATAATTATGTGCATCTGTGTGTATTTTCCTTCTTTTTGAAATGACTGAGAATTGAAGCATTTTATGAGAACATTTGCAAGTGAAACAGTGGTTAGGATGTAATGCATTCAGCATATTTTCCATAGCAATGATTCAATTAATTTTGAGGAGATATAGAAATAATTTCATAGTACCTCTGGAAATAATTTTTAAAATTATTTTGCATTTCAAACTACTGTGCTTTTGCAATAATAATACAGCACTAGCACCTTTGCTTTTTTTATTGTTTTATGAAGTTTTCTTTAATATAAAAGGAGAACAAATCATTAAAATCAAAAATGTTGATATACTATCTTACATTTACTTACAGCACCATTAGCAAGACATTTTCTCAGTTTTTGCTTATCTCAGAATAGTTTAATTTGTCTCTTGTAATAGGTTTTCTGAATACAGAATTTTATTTTTTTTAATTTTTTTAAAATTTTTTTAAAATTTTTTTTTTATTGATTGTTCAAAACATTACAGAGCTCATGATATATCATCTTTCAAACATTTGACTCGATTGGATTATGAATTCCCATTTTTTCCCCAAATACAAATTGCAGAATCACATTGGTTACACACTCACATTTTTACATAATGGCATATTAGTGACTGTTGTGTTCTGCTACCATTCCTATCCCCTATTATCCCCCCCGCACCTTTGCTTTTGAGAACTGTTTTTTTTAAAAAAATATCTTTATAGTTAGCTGAGGATCAAATCCAGCGCCTCATGTTTTTCTTTTTTTTAAATATTTTTTAAATTTTTCAGTGGATTTTATTTTATTTATTTATGTGTGGTGCTGAGAAACCCAATGCCTCACAGATGCTGGTCAAGCACTCTGCCACTGAGCCACAACACCAGCCCATCTTTTTGTTATTTTTTTAACTAAAAGAGCAGACAGTTGATAGCACTGATTAAACATACCTTGATGTTGAATCAAACATACCTTGATGCTAATGCTTGATGTTCTAGAATCCAATTTATGTTAATCAGGTAGTTATCTGTATTGTTTAAGCCTATCTGACCTATTTTTGGTCTCAAGTTGTGCTAGTGATCATTTGAAATGACATGTGCATGGAGCAGAGTTGGAACAGGTCATGAAATCTAAGCATCCAGAGTTCTAAAAAAATAATTTTCTAAGGGCATTTTGAAGAAACTGAAGATAAACAGAAGAAATTTATATGAGGATATAGGAGATGAAAATATAAAAGAACCCCAGTATTTAAAAAATAATCTTTCATTAATACCAAAGTTTCATCTAAAATATTAACAGCTGTGAAATGAGTACACAGTTTTGGCCTTGTTTTAGAGCACCATTTTCTTTTATTAGGTCAAAGCTCCAATAGATGAAGAAAAGTGTCCACAAACTTACGTTATTTCTGAAATTCTTTTCTGGAATTTCAGGTCTAGGTAGGGTTATGTGTGCCTAAAATATGAACATACATTATAGTATACATAGCATTAATCTACTGGTACATTGTAGAAGAGACATAAGTCCTTGTTAAATATTTCCTTTGGTTTCCTTTTTTTGTGCCCACACATTCTAATAAGAGCCTGTTTCCATTATTATCAAAGCAATTTTTAAGAGGCAAGGAAGTTTATCAAGATTATTACAATAGGGGAGAAAAGACAGAACTCAGTCCAAGTTTAACTTCACTGAAACAAAGACAGAATTTTTAAGAGCTGGGATGGGGGAATCTTAGACCTTCTGTGTTTGTTAATTTGTTTTACCCAAAAGAAAAATGAACTTACTTGTGTTTTCACAACAAAAGGCAGTTTTACAATAGAATGCAAGGTGGTCACCAAATTTAGGCACCATTTTCCTTGACGATTATATTTGACAAGACAGCCCTATCTACCTTGTAAAATTGGCAAGAGGCTTTAAAAACATTTACATCTGGAAGGAACAGAGGAAGAATTTACAATTATAAGTCACCTAAAATAAATGCTCTATGAAAGGCATGGTAGAAGCCAACAGACAAGAATAAGCCTATTTAAGGTTTCATCAGTCTAAGAAGAACATTAAGGTTGTCTGAGTTACCATTTAGAATGTGGTGACCCATAAAATATAATAAAGCCACTATCTGGGTCTCTTTCTTTGTCATTATCATATCTGAAGTTTCCAGGACTCATAGTCTCAAGTAGCTTCACACTTTTGGTAACTAAGTAGGGTGTAGCTCAAACAATGACCTGAATTGAAGATGCAGAATGAGCAAAATATGTTTATTTTAAGCCACTAATATTTTGTGCTTCTTTGACAGGGTAGCATACTCTGGCATTGCATAATAGAGATATTGGTTGCAGCAATGAAATGTCACCTAAATAAATTTAAAATAT
Source organism: Callospermophilus lateralis (assembly GCF_048772815.1). Taxonomy (NCBI): domain Eukaryota; kingdom Metazoa; phylum Chordata; class Mammalia; order Rodentia; family Sciuridae; genus Callospermophilus; species Callospermophilus lateralis. The sequence goes on from NC_135316.1 coordinate 39,592,256, forward strand.
GTGACACTAGCTGATCAGTTGGGAGTGGAGGAAACAATTAGCTGAGGTTGGACCGATGTCATTCTTAAACAGTAGCAGAATATTGGGTAACATCATGTCTCTGAAATGTCTTGTGAGGCAGACTGCATGTCCAATTATTTTGTAGCTGTAGGGGAATCGGTCAAAAAATAGAAAATTAGCGAGTTTGAATTTTATGGACAAAATTTTGTCAGTTATTACCAGAAAGATAAGATAAGGAAAGAATTTGATTGCTGAAAAAGGTAAATTAAAGGAAGTAAATACATTTGGAACTCTGGTCCTTGATGCTATGAAGCTTCAACAGTCAGAATATATTGATAAATGTTTTGAGAGACATCACCCTGTTGAAACTCAGCATGTTGGCAACGATAAGAATTTGAGTATAGCTTTTACATTTATTACTATAAATTCTCAGAGGATTCAAGTGCCTCAGGGCAAAGATCAGATGAAGGATATGGAGGCTAGTTAAGCTTCAAAATCAAATTAACTTATTTAGAAAAATTCAGGCTACAACATTTCCCCAGAATTCCAGGTATTCAATTTATCAGCTTATCAGCTTCAAATTTAAAGACAGAGTGGGAGATGGGGATAATAAATTATATATGCGTATGTATACACATACATGAACATTCTGTAGGTATGGATATTTACTAGCATTTGAAGTGGCTTAGCATTAAATAGTTTGAAAAAATTGATCTTTTTTGAGATAAATTGCTAAAACAAGTACAAACTGAATTAATATTTTTTAAACAATTGCTTTTGCCCCTTTCCCCATACTTCTTTAATTTCATCTGAGTTTACAAAACTGAACAAGTCTAAGAGAGACAAATTCCTTCAAGTAAAGAAGAGAAGAATAAAAGTAAAGAGTCATTGCTAAGGGCAGAACTAGGACCATAAAATGCAAAGCCCATGACTGTTGCCTGACAATGTGGAGGGGCTGTTCACAGCGCATATCCAGAAGTACATCAGGACTGCTCCAATCCTGTGAGTGCTGGAATGGATCTTTCATTCTTTCCCTTTTGGATCAGAATTTAGTGCAGAAATCCAGTTCTTATTTCACCATTGAATAGAGGGAGTTTGTGGGAGCAAGATTATTTGTTCCATTGTTCATAGTTTTTCAGATTAAGGAGAGACACTGTAGTGAAAAATCACTGCACAGTGCCCAGAGATTCTGTAATTTGAGCTGAATGTAGTAGCTGAATAGATTTTTACATTGCTCCCATTAGGGATGATTATATATTCTGTGGGGAAAGAAAAAAAATGCAATGACAGAAACACAGGGGTGTTTGGTAACAAATACATAAATAAAATATATAATTTCTCACCAAATAATCTGTCATTACATTAACCAGCATTTGAATGTGGTCCTATGACAATTCTGCCTAAATAAAATATGACTTCAGACACTGCACATTACCCTGTGTTATTATTGACTCCTAACAAAATAAGTTGTGTGGTCACATTCAGAAATACAGGTGTGTCATAGTGAACTGAATCCTCCATCTATGTGAGCTGGGTGATTACATGGAGTAAAGAACCCTCTTAACCACAAGTGGATGTTCCATATTAGATATGTCATTTAGAAGAGAATTTAGTGCTTCACATACTGAGAGTTTGGGCATGTTTTAGCCCAAAATAAACTAAAGCATCAGGATTACTGTCTATTTGGTTGAAAAGAAATATACTGAAAAATCACTGCTCTAGACTTATTTTCAATTATTTCTAAATATCAGCACCTTTCTCTTGAACACATACTGTGGGGATACTAGTATTAAAAATCTGTGAAATCATGCTAGATTTATCAGGACTTGTAAACTAATTGTAATTGGAAACATACTTTAAAGATGTGAAATAAATGAGGTTTCTAATCTGTTAGCCTTAAACAGCATCAATTCCAGCTAACATGTATATTTTATTGAAAACAGTCTATTAAAACTTAATGTAAAATGCCACTCAAAAGTCACTTGAAAAATTCCATAACCTTGATTTGTTTTGTAATGATTTATAATTTTCATATTTACATGTTTATACTGAGCTGAATGTGGAACTGCACACCTGTAATCCCAGCTACAATGGAGATAACACAGGATTGTAAGTATGAGGCCTACTTAGGTGACTTAGTGAAACCATGTCACAAAATAAAAAAAGGAAAAAAAAATGGGGGACTGGGGATGTAACTAACTGGCAAAGTGCTCCTGGAGTAAATCCTCAGTACTGAAAAAATATATATTGACACTAAGATAATAAGTATATAATATTGCACAAAATATACAAGCTAAAATTTACAAAAAAAAAAAAACATAGTATTTGGGGGGATGGAAGAAGTTGCATCTGATTCTTTGGCAAGATATATAATTCTAGCTGAGTGTTGAGATACACTCCTGTAATCCCCAGCTGCTATGGAGACTGATGCAGGAGGGTCACAAGTTCAAATTAAATATATGCATGCAAGATAGCTCACAACATCCCACTTGGGATCCAGGATTTCAGTAGGCCCCATTCACACCTCCCCAGGCAGGGCAGACACTGCCAAAGCCTAGCCTTTGGTGCTGGACCTCCTCTTCCTACCAGCAGATTACTGTGAGAGATCAAGCCCAGCAGCCCAGATCCACCCACACCAGCCTCTGCAGGGCCCAGGCACACAGAGGGCCAGGTCCACCCCTTTCCTGGTGGGGCAGACACTCACCACAGCCTAGCCTCTAGTGCAGGACCACCCTTTCTGATCAGTGCACTACTATGAGAGCTGAGATTCAGCTCAGACAGCTCACAACAGCTCACATGAGATCGAGGATTTCAGTAAGCCCAGTTCATCTCCCCCCAGGCAGGGCAGACAGTGCCAGAGCCTAGCCTTTGGCTCAGGACCAACCCTTCCTATCAGCAGACTACCATGGGAGGTCAAGCCCAGAAGCCCAGATCCACTCACTCCAACTTATGCAGGTCCCAGACCCAGGATGCAGTAGCATCCATTGAAGGACACCAGCAGGGTCTGGAGGCCCAACCTCAAGGTGAGGTACAGACAATCTGCACAGGTACTACAAGAATATAGGGAAAAAACTGTAAGGAGAACATGTAGACAATATGATCCACACTGCAAGGAGAACACATAGACAAAATGAAAAAAACAAGGGAGGAAAGTACCCCAAACAAACCAGGACATGATAATAGAACCTATGGACAGTGAAGTTGATGAAATGTCAGAGAAGGAGTTCAGAAGGTTCATAATTAAAATGATCTGTGAATTAAAGAATGACTAAATAAGCAAACACAGGCAAAAATTGATCCTTTAACAATGAGATAAGAGAGCAAATACAGGTAATAAAAGATTACTTTAAGAGAGAGATAGAGACTCTGAAAAAAAAAGTCAGAAATCCTTGAAATGAAAGATACAATAAATCAAATAAAACACTCAATAGAAAGCATAACCAACAGACTAGATCACTTGGAAGAAAGAACATCAGATAATGAAGACAAAGTATACAATCTGAAAAATAAAATTGATCACACAGTGAAGAAAGTTAGAAACAATGAACAGAACATCCAGGAATTATGGGACAGCATCAAAAGACCAAATATAAGAATTATTGGGATAGAGGAAGGCATACAGTTTCAAACTAAAGGAATGTACACTCTCTTCAATGTGATAATATCAGAAAATTTCTAAAGCATAAATAACAAATTGGAAAACCAAATACAAGAGGCTTAGAGGACACCAAATGTACAAAATTACAACAGATTTGCACCAAAGCACATTATGATGAAAATGCCTTGCATGTAGAATAAGGATAGAATCTTAAAAGCTGCAAGAGAGAGGAATCAGATCACATATAGGGGAGACCAATTCATATCTCAGCAGATTTTTCCATCTAGACCCTCAAAGCCAGGAGATCATGGAACAACATGCACCAAGCTGCAGCCGGACTGCGACACCAAGCTCTGAAAGAAAATGGGTGCCAACCAAGAATCTTATATCCAGTAAAACCAAGCTTTAGATTTGATAATGAAAGAAAAACCTTCCATGATAATCAAATGTTAAAAAACTTACAACTAGAAAGCCTATACTACAGAACATCCTCAGCAAAATATTCCACAGAGAGGAAATGAAAAACAATGATGAAAATCAGCAGGAGGGGGGGAATACACTAAAAGAAAATCTAATCAAAGGAGAAACCAAGTCATGTTAAATACCAAAAATAAACAACTTTTATTTTGTGGGGAATACAAAGCATGTCTCAATAATAATCCTGAATGTTAATGACCTAAACTCACCAATAAAAAGACACAGACTAGCAGATTGGATTTAAAAAAGATACCCCAAAATATGTTGCCTCCAAGAGACACATCTCATAGAAAAAGACATTCACACACTGAAGGTGAAGGATTGGGGAAAATCATACCACTCACATGGACTGTGGAAGCAAGCAGGACTTTTCATCCTCATATCAAATAAAATACACTTCAAACTAAAGTCAATCAAAAAGGATAAAGAAGGACAATACATACTGCTCAAGGGAACCATACACCAACAAGACATAACAACTATCAATATATACACCCCAAACAACTGAGTAGCTATGTTCATCAAACAAACTCTTCTCAAGTTCAAGGGTGAAATATACCAGAACACAATAATTTTGGGTAAATTTAACACACCTCTTTCATAACTAGATAGATATTCCAAAAGAAGCTGAACAAAGAAACTATAGAACTCAATAATACAATCAATAACTTAAACTTAACTGACATATATAGAATAGTCCAACCTTTAACAAGAGAATATACTTTCTATTCAATAGCACATCAAGGATTCATGTGCTATGGTCTATTCTAAAATAGATCATATACTATGCCACAAAGAAACTCTTAGCAAACATAAAAAAGTAGAGAGAGTACCCTGCATTCTATCAGAACATAATGAAATGAAATTAGAAATCAATGATAAAATAATAAATAAAAGTTACTCCAGGGCTGGGGTTGTGGCTCAGCAGTAGAGGGCTTGCCTTGCACATGTGAGACCCTGGGTTCGATCCTCAGCATCACATAAAAATAAATGAATAAAAATAAATGTATTGTGTCCAACTGCAATTAAAAAATATATTTAAAAAAAGTTACTCCAACACCTGGAGACTAAATAATATACTACTGAATGAACAATGGGTTACAGAAGACTCCAAGGAAGTGATTTAAATGTTATTAGAGGTGAATGAGAACAAAGATACAACATATTAAAATTGCCAGTATGCTATTAAAGCAGTTCTTAGAGGAAAGTTTATTGCATGAAGTTTATTTCTTAAAAAAAAGTCACCAAATAAATGACTTAACACTACATCTCAGAGCCCTAGAAAAAGAAGAACAAATCAACACCAAAAGCAGCAGAAGACAGGAAATAATTAACATCAGAGCTGAAATCAATGAAATTGAAACAAAAGAAACAATTGAAAAAATTGATGAAACAAAAAGCTGATTTTTTGAAAAAGTAAATAAAATTGACAGACCCTTACCCATGCTAACAAAGAGAAGGAGAGAGAAAACTCAAATCACTAGCATACGTGATGAAAAAGGAAATATCACAACAGACACTACAGAAATATAGAAGATAATTAGAAATTATTTTGAAAACCTGTACTTCAATAAAATAGAAAATATTGAAGGCATCGACAAAAGTCTACAGTCATATAATTTGCCCACATTGAATCAGGATGATCTACACAATTTAAGCAGATCAATTTCAAGTGATAAAATAGCAGAAACCATCAAAAGTCTACCAACCAAGAAAAGCCCAGTACCAGATGGATATATAGCCAAGTTCTACAAGACCTTTAAAGAAGAACTAATATGAATACTCTACAATTTATTTCAGGAAATAGAGAAAGAGGCATCACTTCCAAACTCATTTTATGAGGCCAATATCACCCTAATCACAAAACCAGGCAAAGACACATCAAAGAAAGAAAACTTCAGACTTAAAGATAAGAATCATATAATCATCTCAATAGATACAGAAAAAGTTCTTGACAAAATACTGCACCCCTTTATGTTCAAAACACTAGAAAAACTTGGGATAACAGGAACATATCTCAACATCATAAAGGCTATCTATGCTGACACCTTGGCCAACATCATTCTAAATGGAGAAAAATTGAATGCATTCCTTCTAAAAAGTGAAACAAGAGAGGGATGTCCCCTTTCACCACTTCCATTTATATAGTTCTTGAAACACTGGACAGAGCAATTAGACAGATGAAAGTAATTAAAGGGATACACAAAGGAAAAGAAGAACTCAAATTGGCACTATTTTCTGATGATTTAATTCTATACCTTGAAGACCCTAAAAGGTCCACAAGAAAACTCCTAGAACTAGTAAATTAATTCATCAAATATATATATATATATATATATATATATATATATATATATATATATACACACACACACACACACACACACACACACACACACCAGGATATAAAATCAACATTCCTAAATCAAAGGCACTTCTGTATATCAGTGACAAATCCTCAAAAATGGAAATGAGGAAAACTACCCCATTCTCAATACTCTCAAAAAAAAAAAAAAAAAAAAACCTTGGGAATCAACTTTTAAAAAAAAGAGGTAAAATCTCTATCTAATGAAAATTACAGAACCCTAAAGAAAGAAATCAAAGAAGACCTTAAAAGATGGAAAGATCTATCTTGCTCTTGGATAGGCAGAATTAATATTATCAAAATGACCATACTAACAAAAGCACTATACAGATTTAATGCAATTCCAATCAAAATTCAAATAACATTCATCATAGAAATAGAAAAAGCCATCATGAAATTCATCTGAAAATAATAAGAGACCCAGAATAGCTAAAGCAATCCTTAGCAGGAAGAGTGAAGCAAGTGGCATCACTCTACCAGACTTAAAGTATCCTACAGAGCAATAGTAACAAAAACAATATGGTATTAGCACCAAAACAGACTGGTACAGAATAGAGGACACAGAGACTAACCCACAAAACTAAGATTATCTTATATTAGACAAAGGTGCCAAAAACATGCACTGGAGAAAAGATAGCATCTTCAACAAATGGTGCCGGGAAAACTGTAAATCCACATGCAACAAAATTCTATTAAACCCCTATCTCTCACCATGCACAAAACTCAACTTAAAATGGATCAAGGACTTAGGAAAACAACCAGAGATCCTATGTCTAATAGAGGAAAAAGTAGGCCCTAATCTCCATCATGTGGGATTAGGCTCCAACTTTCTTAATAAGACTCCTGTGGCACAAGAATTAAAATAAAAAGTCAATAAATGGGATGGACTCAAACTAAAAAGTTTCTTCTCAGCAAACGAAACAATCTGTGAGGTGAATAGAGAGCCTACATCTTGGGAGCAAATCTTTACCGCTCACACATCAGATAGAGCACTAATCACTAGGGTATATAAAGAACTCTAAAAACTAAACACCAAAAATCCCCCCAAAACTCCAAACAAATAACCCAATAAATAAATGGGCCAAAGACCTGAAGAGACACATCTCAGAAGATGATGTACAATCAATCAAAAAACACATGAAAAAGTGTTCATTATCACTGGCAATTAGAGAATTACAAATCAAAACTACTCTAAGATTTCATCTCACTCCCATAAGAATGGCATCTATTATGCATACAAACAACCATAAGTGTTGGCAAGGATGTGGGGAAAAAGGTACACTCATACATTGCTGATGGGACTGAAAATTGGTGCAGCCAATATGGAAAGCAGTATGGAAATTTATTGGAAAATTGGGAATGGAACCACCATTTGACCCAGCTACCCCTCTCCTCAGTCTATACCCAAAGGACTTAAAAACAACATACCAAAGGGACACAGCCACATCAATGCTTATAGCAGCACAATTCACAATAGGTAAACTGTGAAACCAACATAGATGCTCTTCAATAAATGAATGAAGTAAAAACAAATTTGGCATATATACACAATGGAATATTACTCAGCAATAAAAGAGAATAAAATCATGGCATTTGCAGGCAAGTGGATGGAGTTAAAGAAGATAATGATAAATGAAGTTAGCCAATCTCAAAAAACAGATTCCAAATTTTTTCTTTGATATAAGGAGGCTGATTCATAGTGGGGTAGGAAGAGGGAGCATGGGAGGAATAGATAAACTCTAGATAGAACAAGGGGGTTGCAGGGAAGGGAGGGGGCATGGGGTAATTTATGATTGTGGAATGTGATGATCATTACTATCCAAACTACATGTATGAAGAGAGGAATTGGTGTGAATATACTATGTATACAACCTAAGATATGGTAAATTGTGCTCAACATATGTAATAAGAATTGTAATGCATTCTTCTGTCATATATAAATAAAAATATACATATACATTTATTTGTATATGTGTGTATTTATATATACACATATATATTGATGTAAAATTCTATGACAAATATCACTGAAATGTAAACATTTCACATAATTCTTATAATGCTTTAGAAAAGTTGAAGAGAAACATAAATTTTATGGCTGTTGTAACATATTAATTAACTGCATTTAAAAGAATAAGCCTATTCATGATACACTGATTTATGATAGTATGCATATTATCAGTTTTATTTTTTTTTGACAATCCATTGATACATTTAATGATCATAAAGTCTTACTATGTCCTAATGATCTGAAGTTGAGTTTTATTTGTTGATTCTCTTTTGTCATTGTTTGCATTTCTGTTTCTATCTCTCTCACTCCCCGCCCACACACACTCTAATTGTTTTCTCCTTTCTCTCCTGCCATCCATCAATCTCTCCCTTAAAACTTTTGTATTCTATTCCTTCTTTATTCTTGTTTCTTTCCTCTCTCATCTGTCAATGCCAACAACATTTCATTCTTTTTCCATTTACATCAACAAATTCTTTCTTCTATATTTTCTAATATTCCTGATTCTAACAACACTCCTATCCTGAATATTACTATAATCTTTCAAGAATAAAAGTCCAGTTGTATTTTCTGAACAGTATTTTATTGTTTCTTTTTGACAATAACAGTGTTAATTGGATTTTTTTTTTGTTTGCTTTGATATTTCTTTTATCTGGTGCTCCTTCCAAAATACGTCTTGGATTCAGAATTTTTATTTAGGTAAGAAAGTCCCAGATATGGAGTGTAGGTCAGTAGAGTTACATAATCCACGGACAAGCTACTACAGTGGTCACTGTTTTGGGTTACCAGGATTCAAGCTTGCAGAGGAGTCACTTAGAAGTACTGGAAAAAACACTTCAAAAAGGTCTACAGGATAAGACTGGCTGTCATCCTCTAGTGGTGAAGAATTGTCTCCAAGATTTAAAGCATACTATCCAGAATATGTACGAATAAGTATAAAATATGTTTAAGATTTATCTTCTTCATTAGTATTATCAATTTTCATGTGGAAATTAAAAATGGTGTATATGCCAATGATACAAACTTTTAAAAAATGAAAAGTGTTTTAAAATTGGTATAGCTAATGAAGGTTTCATTTTTGCAAAACATAACAGAAATACTATACCTGAAGAAATCATAGAAATCTATGCATCATTTTTCTCTGCAATGATTCATGTATTAGACCATCATAAAATGTTATTCAGTGAAATAATGATATTTAGCACTTAAAAGGACTGTATTTTTTTAATAAAGGGTAGCATTTTTTTTAACCAATTTAAATTATCCTCACATTTTGAACTGAAATGTTTATCAACTTGCAGTTTCACTGCTGATACAGAAAATCAAAATGGCCTGGATTGTAGAGTCAGGACTTTACTCCTATGTCACGTTAGTTTAAGTAATTCTGTTTGCTTTAATATCAAAAGCGGAGACATCTATTCGTGATTCTTGGTGTGTAATGATTTAACAACTTGGAAGATTACTTGAAGAATCATGCTTACTGCATTTTGCTATTCATTAAATAATTCAAATATTTATGTCTATATATTTTCCATGTATCTAATATTAAGTCAGTGTTGATAAGTAATTACTGGAAAGATTGATAATGAAAGAAATGATGACTAGTTGAATGTGACTGAGAATAAAGAATATTATCAGTAGCCCAATACTGATTCCTTTCGGTTTTCTTGGGTGCTGCTCTAAGCAGGGGTCACCCTTTATACTGGGAATCTGGAGAACACTATGGGAAAACAAATCAAAACAAGAAGAAAGTAGAGAAGGTGCTAAAAAAGGAAGGGGAATATGTGGTAGAAAAAAAGTCTTGACTGTCGACTTGCGAAGGGCCAAGTAGAGTAACTTCTAAAGTGGAAGGGTTCTCACTTCAGGAGGACACATGGGCATGGGAGCCAGAAGAGAACCTGGACTGTCCCAGCCTCATTGCTGAGCAAAAGTATCTCTGCAGCCCATACCCTTCTTCTCCATAGTGTTAACTTATTCTTACAGCATAGCATGCTTACAGTATTGGGCTATGAGCTATGTATTATTTGGAGGTGGGTGAGATGGGATGGGGAAAAAGAGCAATGGGTAGGATCATTTTGGTTAAATTTTGGGGCCTGATTGGGGATATGGTGAAACAATTGGTGAAAAAACAATAGTAAAAAAAATGAGTAACTGATGATTGGGTTCTATGTCCAGAATATATTACCTTAAAAAATGTCATTGGCACCATAAATAAGAACTTGAGAGACTGGTTAAAGGCTGTAAATGCCTGAACCTAGGCCAGAATGTTCCCTTCTTGAGCTTAATGTTTTTCACAAAGGACTAAGCCAGTTTAAAAGTTACCAAAGCTGCTGTTTGGGAGATAGAAACTGAATGAGATGGGAAAGTCTTTTCTGGAGAATGTACACAGGCACAGACAGATCATTTTTAAGGTGTTTTTCTGAACTCCACACCATTTTTTTTTTTTTTTTGGTCTTTTGTTCAACTTTCTCTAGTCTTATGAATTACCAGTGGTTTGTGGCAGGCAGTGCAGGTCCCAAGGCACTAGAAGGTGTAGTTTAACTCTTCTTTCCATAATATGCAAACACATACACCCACAGAGTCATCACAATCAAGCTGCTGGTCAAGGACAAAGCCACCATTACCTCTCTTATAACACACATCTCTGAAAGAGTTCTTCCCTGGACAGTTCTACCATTTTCTTCACATTTTACATTTTTTCCTCTTTATATTAATAATATGTTAATATTTTTTAAAAATTATTTATTTATTCTAATTTGTTATATATGACAGCAGAATGCAGAAACTGTGGTATATATAACATGTTACTATTAAGAAAAATCCAGTGTTTCGTGACAATTCCAGAATCCTGGCAAAACATTCACACCTGTTTTCAATTTCTCTTCTATGAGCTGTTTCTCAGATAATGTGCTCAATTTAATTGAGTAATTTTTTCTTGTTTTCTTATTAAGAATTTTTCACACGCATTCTATATTTGATTAAGAATTTTTATGGGCTGGGCTTGTGGCTCAGTGGTAGAGCGCTTGTCTAGCACGAGTGAGGCCATGGGTTCGATTCTCAGCACCACATAAAAATAAATAAATTAAATAAAGGTATTATGTCCAACTACAACTAAAAAATAAATATTAAAAAAATAATTTTTATAATTGCATCATTGTTGGTTATCTGCAGTGCACATACCTGGTCTTTATTTACAGCATATCCTCTATAATCTTAGACTACTTTGATGTTTAGGAATCCTCAGGGAAATTAATGAGTTATCACAATTCACTTATTTATTTTTCATATTTGTGTCTGGAAATTTTTCCTTCCCTGGGGTAGCAAAGATTATTTCTATAAGTATTTTAAAATAGTGAAATCTTTCCATATTTCATGTTCAGTAAATTGCTGTTTTTCTTTTTTAACATATCAGGTGGAAATAATTTGTATACTTTGTTTAAAATTCTGTCTCCTGTTTTTGTCAAATTTAGATATGTACGTGGGTTATTTTCTATAAGTTCTGATCTTTGGCTCTATTAGTCCATCACTATATAATATGTACTTGTTTTGTTAGTTCTGTACATTAAAAATTGTGTGATTATCTTACTAAGAGTTTTCCAACCTTTATTCTTTGAAAATTGGTTGATGTATAACTTTATTTTCTTAACATATATTTTTAGAAGCAGTTTGCCAAGTTTCACAAAAGAAAAGTCCACTTATAAATTTGAATAAAATTATATTGAATTTATAGTTTTGTTGGGGGAATAGGGAATATTGGTAATTTTATAGTAACATAAATAAATAACAGATTTATAAATATGAATCTCAATTGGTTTAGAAAATTATTTATGTGCTTCAATCTTTTCAATAATTTTAATATCCCCATGTACTATTCCATCAATTGTGAATTATTTTCCAAAATATTTCTACAATATAAAATGTTTGTGTTCTTTCAAATTTCTTTTTGTGTGATATGTTGAACTGTTATAAATTTTTCCAATGTGTGCATCCATAATTCCTGTGGAAATAAGAAAGGGATATAGTGAATTTTGGAATACCTTTCAAAGCTCCTGATCAGAATTAACAAATTCAGTTTCTACTCAGATTTAAATGGATAGAAGCAAGTCCAATGGCCACAATTTCAAATAATAAACATGAGGGGATCATTGCCCTCTACTATATTTCTGAATGTTAGACAAAAGTAGTGATAAATTAACATAGATTTGGCATGAGAATTAACCTGAATTAATAAAGGTAAAATATTTGGAATTGTTTTTGGAATTTAATTTACCCAATATAAGGCTTACTTATCTTTTGTGATATTCCACATTTTTAAAATTTAATATATTTTACTATTTTTTCATTGAATAATCTTTTTTGGTTTGATTTTCTGTATTAATTATTATTATTATTAGTAGTAGTAGTAGTAATACCAGGGATTGAACTCAGGAGTGTTTTATCACTAAACCACATTCCCAGTCCTTTTTTTATTTATTTATTTTCAGACAGGGTCTTTCTAAGTTGCTTTAGGCCCCACTAATTTGTTAAGGTTGGCTTTTAACTTGTGATCCTCTGGCCTCAGTCTCCATAGCTGCTGGGAACACATGCATGTGCCAGCAAGACTGACTGTATTTTAACTTTTTTATATTCAATGATTTTTCTTAACTTTAATATTTCTACCTTTCTATTTCTAATATGATTAGTCACTTGTACTTTTAATAATATATTTAGCTAGATAATTTTAAAAATTTAATACTTTCATTATTTTTTTCCTATAGGATTGTTTTAATTCGTTGCACACATTTGAGATATAGTTTTGAATATTACACAATTTCCAATGGTTTTGTTTTAGAACTATAAATTGTTTGTAATGTAATTTATTAATTTTAGTGAACTATTTCTTTTTTTAGTGAGTCTGTAAATAGTGCTTCTAATAAATATTTCTCTCTCTGTTTTAAAATTTTTTTGTACCAGGGAATGAACCCAGGGATACTTAACCACTTAGCAACATCACAAGCACCCCCCTCTTCTTTCCCTTCTTTATTTTTTCTGTATTTTTATTTAGAGAGAAGGTCTCACTGACTTGCTTAGAGCCTCAATAAGTTGCTGAGGTTAGCTTTGAACTTTTGATCCTCCTGCCTCAACCTCCCCAGCTGCTGGGATTACAGGCATGTACAACTGCAACCAGCTCTAATAAATATTTCTTAATAGCTAATTTGAGCTACGAATAGTTGACAGTTGTCTATGATGCATTACTTAACTCTCATGTTAATAAAGAGTGAAGAATGTGGAAATCTGTAGAATATCAGTGTATGATTTTAGTTGGTGTTTGTATGCTCTACTGATTTTTTTCTGGAAAATCAACAAAAGCCCCTAAGTGGTCATATCGCAAAGTAGTCATATTATGAAGAAACTGTTTTGTTATAGGTTGTATGAGTCTAATGAGATTGTAATCTATAGCAGAACATAGAAAAGACTTTAAGGGTCATCTAATTAGTTTTTCTTAAAACAATATTTTATGTGTATTTGATATGATACAGAAGCTCCAAATGAAAACAAAGAAAAAAAGGAAATAATTCCAATGGCTATAAAAGATATACTAAGCCCTTTTACATTATATGAGGATATTTATTAAGAATTTTTAAATATCCACATATGTATTTTATATTTCTAATTTTCATATTATGTGAGGTAACTGATATGACTTTTCTCTTTTTATTTTTTTGAAAGCAGATGTGGGAAAGTATTTATTTATTGAGGTTATATTTATTGTATTTTGTTGTTGTTACTGCAGATGAGATAGCTGAGTAAACCAGTAAGTTATTATATTGTAGTAATGGTCAATAAGTATGTAGCTAATATATGCTTTTTATAATATATTGGAAAATGTAATGTTCTTAATATTTTAAATTCATTTCATAGATTTTAATTCAACAACCATGAAACAGCAGACAACCAGAGAAATTTATTCTTATAGAACAAAGTGTTGATGATATATCATAGCCTAGTATTTTGTGCAGATATCAAGTAAATCTGTCTGGGCAAATTCTAGATGTTTGTAACAAAGATGTTTGAAAAATGACCTCTGACTTGGACATATTTAGCAACAACTCTATGGAGATACAAATCACTTACAATAGAACTTATTTTAGTATATTCACAGACTCATATAACCATCAGCTACTTTAGAACATTTTTACACCTGTACTATTAGCATTATTTCCTACTTCTATCCAACATCATCTCATCACCTGTAGGGAACCATTAATCTATTTTCTCTACATGTAGGTTTACCTTTTCTATACATTAAATATAGATGAAATCATACATATTTTTTTGATTACTGGCTTCTTTCTCTTTAGCATAATGTTTCCAAGATTCATCAATATTGAGCATTTATTAGTAGATAATATCATTTTATGAATAAATATTATTCCATCATATGAATAAAACACATTCTATTTGTTAGTAGATTTTATTTGTTAGTAGGTGGACATTTGTTCTTTTTCTACCTGGAAGTTACCATGAATAATGATACAACATTCATCTCCAAATTTTTTTAACAAATATGATTTTATATATAGGAGTGGGATTACTGAGTCACATGGTCACTCTATGTTTACAATTTTACACAACTATCAAGTGTCTTTCAAAATGGCTGCACAATTTTAAGTTTCCAATAGCAATGTGTAAGGGACTTCAATGTCTAATACTAATATCATGTGGATTTTTTTCCTACTTTTCTTTAGTCATTTTTTGAGTCAGGGTTTCATTATATTGTCCTGGTTGAGCTCAAACTTGCAATCTTTCAGGCTCATCCTCCTGAGTAGTTAGGATTATAAGGGTGTGCCACTGCACTCAACTTCATTTTGTTGTTGTTGTTGTTTTTAATAATCATCCCAAAGATGAAGAAGTATTATGTCACTGGTTTTGGTTTGCATTTTTTTCTGGTAACTAATAATTTTGAGTATATTTCCATTCTTTTCCATTTATATATTTTTGGTATAAATATTTTTATATTTTTAAGAATCTTTACCCATTTTAAATTGTGCTCTTGTCTTTGTATTATGAATTATAAAACATTTTAATTCTTCTACATACAAATTCTGAGTAGCATGGTGATTTACAAATAGTTCCTCTCATGCTGTGTGTTGTTTTTAATTAGCTGAATTCTATATCATATTTTCCATTTTTACTTGTTTTATTGTCATATCTAAGAATCTTTTGCCTCATATATAATTTGATTTACATAAAAAATCTCTCAGACATTTAACAATCATGTTAAAGTTCCTAGCAAATCAACTAGATTATAGTATGATTATGTTAGGGATATGTTTTACTTAGAATGAGATAAGCCCTATTTAATCACTCGTATTTTTAACTATCCCTGTGAAAGCTTTTTACAGAATCACAGAATTGATACGGGAATCTTTATTCTTGTGTGAATAATTAATACTTAGGGTACAAGAAGAGGACTTATTTGAGGCTGCATTATTAGCTATTATACATAATTGTAAAAACAGCTGGTACCAAGCCTGTAGCTTCACATATTATCATCCAATTTTGGAATCCATTTTTTGAGGAGTGGAATGAGTAGTCTGACCCTCTCTTAATATTTGCAAGTTTTCTTCATGCTCTCTGTAAGTAGCTTAAAGTATAGGTATTTTTTAAATTTATAGTATTACTTGGTTCCACAAATGGATGAATAGCTTTGCTTTCACTATAAAATTTTGGGTACCATCTTGGGAATTATCAGAGAGCTTGAGTTTGATGTGTAAAGGTAATTTCAATAGCCATAAAATTTCTTTGCTCATAATTGATCTGGTTAATAGAACCAAGTTTAGAACGTGTTTTGTAATGTAACTCATTATGTAGGTTAAGGTATTTTGCTCATATTCCAGCAGTGATACTAATATATGACTAGAGTTCAGATCTTAAATAAGAAAATATATTAAATAACATTATTAGGGATACACAAACACACACACACACATATACATAAAATGAATAATAGAAAGGTTAAAAATAAGATAGAGACAAATTGAAAAATATGTTCTTTTTTCCCCTCATCATGAGTCTTTCATGTATTTTTATCTTAATTCTTATGTCTTAGTAAATGTTCTTATCTTTCTGTCTTATTATGAAAGATTTCAAATCGTTACACAGCTTTGAATTTTTTCTCACAACTTCAAGAAAAATCAGAATGAATAAAACTTTATCTTTAAAAAAAATTTTCTATTTCTACTGAGGCTAATTGGAAACTTGCAGAATCTTGCTCAATACAGCATTTTATTTGCAAGTATTGAGGCAGATATAAAGCTGATAGATAAAGATGCATGGATTTTATGCATTTTTTAAGTTAAAAATATTGGGACTTATAATTTTTTATTTTTAGGAGATGTCACATTTACTTTTCAGTGAGACCATTTGTTTTTATGTTACTAACAATTTATGAGGGATACATTATCATCTTTCATTTTCTCTTCCTAATAAAACAATGTTGATTTACAGATTTTATAACTTTATTCATAAATATTTCTATGTCTCTTGTGAATTAATCACTATAAAGTGCACCTAATGTGAGCAGAATTAAGGAAGGAATAAGAATTCTTTTTATGAACCATGAGTAGACTTCAAACCCTATCAAAAAAATGTGATATTCTAAAATGACAATGAATTTTCAAAGTATGCAACATACAGCAATGAAATTTTCCTGATTAGTTTTGCTTTATTTTTATTTCTTTCAGTTTCACTTCTGAGATCTTGAATACTACTCTGTCCATACAAATAAGGTATCTACTACTATATGTTTCTAAATTATTTGTTGTTAAAATGCAGATGAGGGCTGGGGCTGTAGCTCTGTGGTAGCACACTTGCCTGGCATGTGTGAGGCACTGGTTTCAATTCTCAGCACCAAACATAGATAAATAAAATAAAGGTATATTATAACTAATTTTTTTTAAATCTTAAAAAAGATTCAGATGACCATAACTTGTAGAATTTTAATATCACATTAATTTCTCATTTTATGGAGTCCCTTGGTATTTTATGTTCAATTGGAAAAATTCCCACTCATTTTAAATTTTTTTGTATTTGAGTTGTGTTACCACACTTAAATATAGTTCAAATTCTTTTCATTTTGTGTATCCTCAGTAAATATTTAAAATCTAGAGTAGTAGGAATTTGATGCATATGCACAATAGCTATTATTATTACTACTGGCAACTAGATTGTCATTAGTGTGTTTTAAATACATTATATCTGAGTGCTACATAATTCTGCTTCATATATTGATTCTTAATGAGTGTACTCTCAATAAATTAAGCAAAGGAAATTTCTTTCACTATCCTAATGCCTTTTAAAAAGTAAGTAGTCAATTAATGACTCATAAATGTTGTGGATTAGGCTTCTAAGTCTATTTGTACTATTATAATAAGATGCACAGAATGGTAATTGGCAAAAAACAAAATGAATTTCTCACAGTCCTGGAGGATGGAAGGTCCAAGATCAAGGTGCTGGCAAGCTTGATGTCTGATGGAGACTTGTTCTCAACAGATGATGGCCTCTTTGGTGTCCGCATATAGTGGAGGAAGAGAAAAAAAATTAAAGGGGTTAAATATTGTTATATGGAAAAAGAGCAGAAGAGCAAAAAATGTTTAAGTTAATTTCACCTCAACTCTTTCTGAGTATAGTGATTCATCAAGTCTCCCAAAACCTCTTAATACCACCACAAATTTCAACTCCTGTATTTTGGGAAACATTCAAACTATAGCATTACACTCCTGGCTTCTAAATTGATACTCTTCTCCCAGGCAAATTATGTTCATTCCGTCTCAACAATGCTAAAAGTCTTGTTACAGTATCAACACAAAAGTCTAACATCTAAAATTTAATTTAATACAAATATAGATGAGTTTGAAGGTATGATTCATTTGGAGGTAAATTAGTCTCAATCTATGAACCAGTGAAAAAAAGCAGGGTATACACTTCTAAAACACAATGGTAAGTCATGGATAGAAATCCCTGGGCTCAAAAGAAAGAAAAGGGCAATAACAGGGTTCAAGTTTCCAAGTTAGTTCAAACAAGGAAACAACTTTAAATAATAAGCTGTAAGGCTTGAAAATAGCCTTCTTTGACTCTATTTTCCTGCTGGACACACTGGGGCAGGAACGAACACCTAAGAATCTGGGTCATTCTACTCCCATGGCCTTGCAAAATGCAGAACACAATTCATATTTCACTCATAGTAGTTGTATGCCTGTGAATTTTCCAAGATTGGCACTGTGTGCTAGTAACTACATACTTTGGGGGATCCCTGGTCCCATGGCTCCACTAGAACTTACCTAGTGGAGACTCTATGGTGGTGATACCTTCTACCTTGGCCCAAGATGCTACACAGCATCCTTTGAAATCTAGGTGGAAATAGACATGCCTCCACAGTTTATGCAGTCTGTGTGCCTTCGTTAGCACCCTGTGATGCTTCCAAGTCTTACCACTTCTTTCCTCTGGAGCAACAGCCTAAGCTGCACCTAGTCCAGCAAGAGCCACAGCTGGGGAATTCAAGGAGTACTACTCTAGAATAAGGGAAAAGAGACTTGAGGTAGTCCTCGAAAGTGAACCACAGGTCTAAGTGGTGCCTTGGACCCCTCACTTGAAATCTTCTGCTGTCAAAGCTCTGGCAATCTGCATCTATGATGTAAATGGCAGCCTCAAATAACTCTAAAAGCAGGAAAGAGAATTCATGTGGCACTCTGAATACTTTGCTTATAGACATTCCTTCTGCTGAATAACCTGTTACATTGCTCTTAAATACTTCCTTCCACAAAGAATTAGGAAGCAGACATAATTCGGCCAAATTGCCACTGTTTAGCAAAGGTAAACTTTCTTTCAGTTTTCAATAAAGTATTCATTTTCACCGTATCTGGATGGTCACTTATATTTCTTTTTTTTTTTAAGAGAGAGACAGAGAGAGAGAGGGAGAGAGAGAATTTTAATATTTATTTTTAGTTTTCGGTGGACACAACATCTTTGTTTGTATGTGGTCCTGAGGATAGAACCCGGGCTACACGCATGCCAGGCGAGCGCGCCACCGCTGAGCCACATCCCCAGCCCGGTCACTTATATTTCTATCAGCGTTTTGATCAGGTCCACTTAGATAAGTTCTAAAAAGAATAAGACTTTCCTTACAATTCTTGGCCTGGGTTCTCATCTGAACTGCCACCCTTAATGTTCTGCTAATGGCAATGTAGGCTTTCTGCAGTATTCAATTCGAAAGTGTTTCTACATCAAATTCTTACCCAGTTCTGAAGTTTTTCAGGTTAGGTGACAATGGCCAGTGTCTCTTTCTGGGGGTTCTTTCTGCCCAGGGGAATCCAAGCCACTGTAAAATTTACAATTTCAGAAAATTAGCAAATATCAAAGAACTCAGAAATATATTTATAGGAAATGAAACCTCTGATAGATCTAGTCCACATGGGTTCTGAAACTATACAAAGGGAAAATGGCTTTTGTGGCTTATTTAAGAGGGTACATCAAAGGCAGTGATAAGGTTTCAAAGGCGGTTTCTTGCAGTCAGCAGATTGATTGGCAGGTCACACCCATCTTGGGTGCTATGTGGGCCAAGGCAGAGTGGGAAAAAGATCCACATGGTCCCTGGTCAATTGACCATAATAAATGTCCACTGACCATTTCCAGATACCAGATGTCTCTATCCACAAGGTTTCCATGCACTGTGACCCACATGCAACCCACAAATGGTGCTTGACAGAAGCTGTTTCCAATATTTTAGGTAATTGTTATAGCAACACATTTCTCTTCTGGTACCAATTCTGCTTTGTCCCTCTATGCTGCCATAAAAAAAAAAAAAATGCCTGAGACGAGTAATATATTAAATAAAATCTGAAATTCATTTCTCACAATTGGGTGCCTGTAAAGTCCCAGATCAAGTTTGTGCTGTTTTGTATCTGATGAAGTCCCATCCCTCACATATGGTGATAGTGTTGTGGTGTCCTCACAGGGCAAAAAAGGTGGAAAAATGTGGCAAAAAAGGTGGCAAAAGGAGAAAATGTGTCTATACATGGTACAAGAGTAGAGAAGCAATATGGTTTAATCTAGTTCCCTCCAGCCATAAGGCACCAATCCATTTATGAATGTGGAGCCCCCATGACTTAATCATTGTAGAATATCTCATTTATTAGTAATTTCACAAAGAAGGCTAAGTTTCAACTCAAGTTTTGGGGAACAGTCAGACCTGTGGCAGGTAGTAAATTGTATCAGTTAACCATTTACTACCATTTTGTACTGAATTTTATTTAAAGGCTGTGGTTTATTTAGAACAGACATTTCACAATTTTTTTTTATATTTCTCTCCTGTTGTGTATAATCCTGGATGAATTATGGATAGAAGTTTTTCTTCATTTTTCATATAAAAGAATATTATATCCCTAATAGACCTTTTGGGACCTCACATCATATGATATATCTGTCACAAAATAAAATATTACAATTGTAAAAACTATTTTTCCACTGACAAAAAAGCATATCTAAACGACACCTAACAGATTAGAAATCAACATCTGTAGTAAACATCTACTAAAAGATTATCATTTTGCTGAGTTTTCTTGGGCCATGTAAGTATCAAATAAAATGATCCTACAAGTCTTGGAGTTGTTTTTAAATGTCACAGTGCACTATATTTTTCATATATATATATCAATATTTATTGGAAAATTATTAGAGGAAGAAAAACTATGATGGAATAGTAATGATGCAAAATTCAAAACTACATCCTCCTCATATTTACTCTTCCCCTTATAGATATTTTACCATTTTGGTCTGTTTGCATCAAATGATGGTGAATGAAATTTCATTCCTCTACAATAAATCATATTAAGTAAAACCATATAAAATTTTATGCAGGCTCAGAATACACTTGGATGTGCATTGATGGTTTAGAGTTTCCAGTGGAAATTTATTTTAAGCAAGTTGCAGTAATCCAATTTCATTTTGACAAGTTACTGCTAAATGTCACTCATGGTTATTTCAAAATATGTTTTTCAACTCCAGGAATAAAATTTTTAAGTAAAAAAGGATAATATATATCATTTATGTCAAAACCATTCATTCTAAATTTGAGAAAGCTGTTGAACAGAAGGAATAGGTAACATGCTTAGTCCAATAACTAATAGAGATGTGAAGTTAGAAAAATTTTGTGACTATATTTTAATGTTTTAAATATTACTTTACGGAAAAGAAGCCATATAAAAGAAATATGGAAATAGAGATGAGTCTTTATAATAAAAGGTTAGAGGAACTTTCATTATAAACTATTGTGATTTAAACATTTTTTCTTTTCTTTTCTGTGTCTCAAGTTCAAACAGTTGTGGACCCTGTATATTTTTCAGTCAAAGACTACAGGAAACTGTAGCCTTCCAGAGAATGACTCAATGAGCTTTATCTAATTGATAACTGAATTTTCTAATTAAATCATTGGGAAAGGCTCTGAGTTCCTTGCCAAAGGAGGAGAAAAAGTGTTGAATTTAAACTGTGAAACTTCAGGGATATTTCTGTCATTTGTTTTGAGAAGGTTTTAGGGAATATCCTTGATCATTTAAATTATTGTAGGATGAGGTGATATTTAAGAAGTGAAAGAATTTTAAGCATAGTATGGAGGAAGCATTTCATAATTGAAAGACATTAAAGATGCTAAGAAAAATAATTTAAGAACTGTCAAATGAGCTACATGCAAAGTCAGTAGAATCCTCCTACTCTCCCCTGCCACGTATATGCATGTGGTGTGTGTGAAAAGCCTGATTATAAAATCACTCGAGAATATGTTATTTTCAAATTTTTTTTTCAAAAAATGTAATGACAAGATAAGATTGAAACTTTTCACTAGCAATCGTTCTTTTCAAATTAACACAAATTTTTAAAGCTCATAATGTTTTATGTTATGTAAAAAATAACAAAAAACAGCCTGACCCTATTTCTAAAATCTATAACGAAATATGTATTTGAAAAAAAAAACATATTATGATGAGAGTTTTAATGACGAAAGTAAATAGGTTTTAAAGATAAGATGCAGAATAATTGGGTGGGAATTCTTTGAATGAGTTTTATAGAAGCAGTATGAATTTTCTGACTATATAAAGAGGTTGTGAAAAGGCTCCATCATTGAGGCCAATGCATGCTTGCAGATGACTGATAGACTTGGAAGCTTATAAAACTAGCTAGATAGACGATGGTGCTTAACTTGAGCATGCTTGCTTAAAGAAGGTAGAGCAGATCTTTGTCATCCTGAATCCTAGGTTGTATGAAATAAGGTATTAGGATTTTAGAATACAGAATGGAAATAAAAATTTTAAATATGTTTTTATAAATAGAAACAAAATATGATTTAATTCTATAATTATAAAAGACTAACAGTTAAACCTGAAACAAATGATTGAGTTATTAAAATATAAAACACTCAGACTTTCCTATGACTTTTCTCATGCTGTTCTCAGTTCGAAGTGTTTGTAATGCTGCACAGTCATATCTTCTTGCCAACTTCAAAGTCCAGTAAATCCGTACACTGATCATGGGCTATTTGTATCCAATTTGTTTTCATTGGTCAAATTGTTAAACAGATTGTCACCAGATAGCCCTGTCAAGTATTGTCCTAGAAGCCAGTTGTAGTGATTATCACAGATGTCACTTTCTAGTGCCAAGTATTGTTTTTTTTGTATGTGTGTTTGTTCTTGCAATGGAATTATCATTTTATAAAGCCTACTAAAATACATCTTTATTTTCTTCTGACGCACAGGAAGTGCTCTATTCTATAATTACCCCAAACTGTTATGTCTGGAATGCAAATAAGGTGTTATTCACTTAATGAGATCATAGTACAGAAGTTCTATCACTTACTGATCTTCTATTTTCTCATCTTTCTCATTTATCTGTGGACTCAAGTTCATAATTTATAAAATACTTGTTTTTTGAGGATATTCAATCTTCATTTTTGAATTTCTCAACAGGACAATCTGATCTTACTTTACATTCATTTTTATCTCTTAAAGAACAAAATAAGAAACTGTCAATAAAAAGAGAAATTACTTATGACTAGGCATAGAAATAAAAATCACTGTCAAATGTGTCAGTCCATGCTAAAAGCAACCAATCACATCAATTTATTATTCAGAGATTTTCCTTAGAAAAATTATTCAGAAGTACAGCAAGAAAATTGTTGAACCATTGAAAAAATTATGTTTAGGTGATTTCTAAATTTGGTGATTAGAAAAATATGTATTCTAAGAATAAAATTCCCATAGAGAAGTTTAATTATTATTTTATTGTAACTCTTTCTAGATTAAAAAAATGTTAATATTTTGGGCGATAACTGAGTTTTGATAACTTACAAGAGTATATCTACATCTATATTAAAATGACAGTTGGTATATCATTTTGCTAATATTTGAAATACCTTCATTTTATATTTTTGAATAGCTTTTTTTTGTGTGGAATAATATAAATATGAAAAGGTCTACGTTTAAATTTAAATAACCTTTCTTGAAGTACTTTTTTTCTGAGAGTCACTTGATTTGACGTTCTCAGAGGGAAAAAAAGATGTTTACACTTAATTTGTTAGTAATAGCAATAATGTCTGACTTAGTATGTCATTTGTTGTTATTAGAAAAATACCACAGGATATTGTGGATAAGTTTTAAAGAACAGAGGTTTGGTTTCATTCATGGTTATAATCAAGGGTAGCAGACACATCTGCAATGACCTTTTTGTTGGCAGAACTGACTTTGCACAGGGCATTGGAGTATAGGAGAGTGCAAGGAGAACAGCTTAGCCAAACTGGCACTTTGAGCAGACCAACTCTCAAAATTAATAATTAATTAATTAATTAATTAATCTGTTAATACATTAATCACATGAATAGATTAGTCCATTTATGAGGGCAAAAACTTAATCATAATTTTAAGGATCCCATCTGTTAATGTTCTATATTGGGGATGAAATTTCAATGTGAGTTTCAGAGGAGACAAATAATATTCAAACCATAGCAAGATGATAGGTACAACATACTAGATGAATTGTTTCTAATGAAATCTGTACTGAAGATGTAATGTCAACATGCTTAATTCTTCCTGGAGAATATTTCTGATTCAGGTTTCTGGACTAATAACAAAGCCACGTAGTTGATTCCCAAACAATATTATTGAAGATGAATGCAAATTTATAGAATTATTTCAGATAATGGGAAAATAACAGTATACAAAGTAGAAAATATTTTAAAATATATACATTGGTTATCATTTTTCAATTCTCTTCCTAAGAAGAGGCAAACTGTAATTTATAGACTGTTAGTAAAAAGACCATGTACCTGATGGTGGAAAACATTTAAAAAATTCAATTATCTTTCATTGAGGAGCTTAGTTCATATTAGCAAAGGCACAATTATAGGAGTTTTAAAACCTAAACTCAACGTACTAAGTAAAATTATAATTTTAATCTCAGAAATTAAGTAAATCAATAAAATTGAATTATGATACAATTTGCAAGAAAAATGTAACCTAATATTATCTATAAAGTACAAAAAATTCTAAGGTAATATATATCGCAAGCTTCCTATAATATTCTCTAATACAAATCCATTAATTTTGTTACAACAGGCAAGTGGCAAAGTGATTCATATATGCAACAGGATAGAAATTATCCTATACAAAATTTATGTCAATAATGCCAGGGCTTGGAAGGCACAGTGGCTATAAGGTCCTAGCTTAGCATCTGGATGGCCATCAAAGTGACAGCCACCATTTTAAGGAAAAAGTTTCCCACTCAAAGGCATTTCTGAGAAAGTCTCAGCACTCCCTCATACCAACTGAACCCCTAACTGCCCTCATTAGGACCCCTCCCCAGCTGTGATTTCTGAGCCTGCCCCATAAGAGTCCTAGAACCCAAGACTCTTTTGCCTCTTTCCACTACAGAGAGATGGCCTTTATTTGTCAGCTCTGACAAATAAACTCTCATGTGTATCTGTGCCTGGTCTCTTTCATTTATTTGCTTAATGGTCTCTGGTTCCTCGCTTTCTCTTCATTTTGGTATGCAAACCTGGGATCAAGTTCCCCGGTGTGCCCACTCCTGTCTTTGAGGGTCACTGAGCTTCCTGGGCCTCAATCCAGATTCCACTGTGGGCCCAGACCCTGCATTCTGCCAAATGCTCACTCTCTACATAACACTGGATATTTCAGGTAAGACCCCTGTCTCTGGTCGACCTAAATGACCTATGCAGTCCTGAGAAGTGACCATTGATCATCCGGCACTCCCAGGGTTACCATTTGGTTGGGGGCAACCCCAACCACAGCTTTCACAGCTATGGCTAAACCCTACTGTCCACTGAGTTTATAGGTGTTCTTTTATTTGGGTCCTGGATTTGAGAAAAAAAAAAAAAAAACACTGAGGGTGATTGGGAGTTGTTCCTGGTGACACTACCTCTCGACCTTGGGTTAGTCTCTATGGCTTCTGCCCCTTATATGGGCTTCTGCCCCTACTACATAGTCCCTACTGGAATCCCAAATGCCTGCTGAGAGCCATTAGCCAAGTAGGTATGACAATTTCCTTGCCAGCTTACCCCATGTTGCTTAGAGGAAGGACTCATGGAAATGGACTTGCCTTGGACATTTTGCAGTGACATTGCATGTAAGGTGACCTTGCTCAAGGACCAGGGTGGATCCGGGTTTAGGGCGGATCAGGGTTTAGGGCGGATCAGGGTTTAGGGTGGATCAGGGTTTAGGGCAGTTTCAGGTTTAAGGTGTACCCTGCTGGGAATAGGGCGTATCCTGCTGCCTCAGGCGTGCCCGCTCCTGGAGTTCCCGTTGAGTTCTCACGGGATTCAGAGAGTATTTGGGATAGAGAACGTGGATTTCCCCAAAATGTGTTTGTAGAGGGCTGGTGTGAGTTCAGGAATAAAGAATTTCTGTTTGAATCTACAAAGCTGTGAGTGGCTCGTGATTTTGTGCCCAGTCAGACTGCGGCAAATGCCAATACAGGCTCTTGCCCCAATGCTTACCAAGTGGTAGTGACAACCCCCTGAGAGTAACCGTCCTTTCTACTAGGTGAATCTAAAGACTGGGGATGCACCACCTCTAAACTCACCTCCTTCATCTGACCATGAGCTACTCCTCATCCATTCCCTCCCATAGTTCCCTAGGCTGCCTCCTGGCTAACCTAGGGTCTCTCTATCTTTCTCACCCTGGACCAAAACCCCCCCAAATTTACCCTCTTGATCAATCAGATTGATCCTCAATATCTTTTGGATAACCACTCTAAATGCCCGCTTCATGGCATTTTAGATCCCAATGTTATCAGGGATCTTTTCAACTATTGTGAGTGTTTTAGAAAATGGAAAGAGACATCATACATTCAGGTCTTCTCTTCTCTAAATTCTAATCCCTTTCTTGCAACTCTTGCTCTCCCACACAAGTCCTCTTAGTTCTCACCTCCCCTACGCCTATTTCCAAAGGGACAGAAGATCCTACCTACGACTCCTCCTCCTTCAACCCAGTAGATGAGCCCCCACCATACCAAAATTCTCTTTCTGAGGAAGACACCACAACAAATGTTCTCACAGCCCCTCTAACCTTCTCTCCTCCTGCCACATGCTGCCTCTACCCAACCTGCATCTCTGTGTCCTCTACATGAGGAGGCTGGGGTAGATGGTGTAATCTAGGTCCATTGCCTTTCTATTTGTCAGATCTTTCACAGATAGAAAAGCAGCTTGGGTCCTATACTTCAAACCCCACCACATATACTAAAGAGTTTCAATATCTGACCCAATCATATAATCCGGCATTCCATGATGTCCATATGATCTTATCTTAACACCCTCCTACCTGAGGAGTGCAGTCAATTTTGGGAGCAAGCTAGAAATTATGCTGATGAGGTACATCAGACCTCCCCTGCCCATCTGATTGGCACTGAAGCAGTCTCTGATAGGGACCTCAATTGGGATTATAATTCACCTGGAGGAGTAACTAGTAGATACCAATTAATTACTTGCCTCATGGCAGGACTTAGAAAGGCAGCCCATAAGGCTATCAGTTATGAAAAGCTCCAGGAAATCACCCAAGATAAGAATGAAAACCCTTCAGCATTTTTTAGACAGCCTGACCAAGGCTTTATTACGTTATACTAATCGGGACCCTGAGATTCCAGATGGGAGACAACTACTAATGACCTGCTTTTTCTCCCAGAGTTTTCCTGATATTAAGGTCAAACTAAGGTGCCTCAAGGAGGGGGCCTCTAACTCCCCAAGCTGGGGTTCTGGGAGTGGCCTCTGAGGAGTATAATGGAAGAGATGAGAAGGCCCCAAAGCAGATCTATCAGATGCTACCTCAAGCCATCCATCTGGCCTCAGCATCGGTCCTTGGTTCCACTGGCCCACAGAAGTGTCTCTCTGGACTGCCTGGAACCTGTTTTAAATGTGGTCAGATGGGTCACTGGGCTTGTACATGTTCCAAGCCTCACAAGCCTCTGGGCCCTTGACCTAAATGCCATCAGAAAGGACAATGGGCCATTGACTGTCAACAAGCCCATAGTGGCCCCCAGCCATCTAGCCCTTTCCAACTCTTAGGACTGGGTTCATAGGACTGACAAGGCTCAGGTCCCTATCACCTGACCACTATCATCATTTTGTGGGAATGCAGGGTAACTCTGCGTATTTCAGGTAAGCCTGTCTCCTTCCACCTATACTCAGGGGCTACATATTCAGTCCTCAAGGTGTTCTGGGGGCCTACTACTTGTTCTATGACCCCTATTGTTGGGGTTGAGGGTGAAACTTACCAACCCTTACAGACCTAGCCTTATTTACACTTTTAACTCTCTAATTTTTATCCACTTCTTTTTGGTCATTCCACAGTGCCCTGTTCCCCTTATGGGAAGGGACATCACCACAAAGTTGGATGCTATGCTTTCCTTCTCCCCTCATACATCTTTCATCCAGACTCACTTGCCCCTTCCCTGATCCTCACCCTTACCAGTCATCCCTTATTCCATCTGCCAGTGTCTTCCCATTAACCCCTTCTGAGGTGGACCCTACTGTGTGGGATGTTTCAAGTCCTTCTATTGCCTCACACCATGAGCCCATTCACATCTGTCTCAAAAACCCCCTCCATTTTCTTGCCCAATCACAATACCCACTATGCTGACAAAAACTCCTAGGCTTACCACCTATCATCATTCAAGACCTCTTGCAAAAGGGATTCATTAGACCTACTCATTCCCTTATAACACACCCATCTTTGCAGTAAAAAAATCCTAATGGTTTCTACCACTTGGTCCAAGATGTCCATTTCGTCAACTCTGCTGTTGTTTCAATCCATCCTGTGGTAACCAATCATTATACCCTTCTCTCTACCATTCCTTCCATGACCTCTTACTTCCAATGTTTCATGGTCTGTAGCTAAAGAACTCAAAAAATCCTCACATTTCCCTATCCCTTACCATCCCCAGTCCTCTGGAAAGGTGGGATGTTCCAACAGGACCTTGAAGAACATTCTTTCTAAACTATCCCTTGAATTACATTTAGATGGGACTAAATTCCTTCCCTTGGCTCTTCTTAGGTTACGGGCCCTCCCAAAGAAGCTACTTAACATCTCCTTTTTTGAGCTTCTATACGGATGACCTATCTCCCTGCTCAGCTCACCACCCTCTGATTCTCCACTACCCTTTGCTCCTCATCTTTTCTGGCCCCTTCTTGCATACATTAGAAACCTTCACTGGCAATACAATGATGCTGTTCTGGCAAAGCCTTGTTTTTCCTCTTCTCTTTCTCCCACTCTGTCTCCTGGTGACCTGGTACTTCCCCCCACAGGCCCTCCTCCTCCTC